>NW_028232555.1:0-20000 GCF_054491065.1 Syngnathus leptorhynchus | reverse complement strand
GGACGCTCGCACGCGCGGCGCCCGACACTCAGCCGCTCGCTCGGCCTCCGTGGATCGTGGCTAGGTGGGATGGATGCCAAACCGGGTCGTCTCGGTCTCGCCGCAGTACGGTCGCGCCGGGGCCTGCGGGGCGGCGCGGGGAGCGCACGCTCACGCGGCGGCCGGGGCGCTAGAGTGCGACCCGCAGTGGGTAGGAACCGTCCACCCGACGTCGGACGAGCCGAGGCCGATGGAGGCCCTACCAAGGCGGGTCATGAGTGCCAGTCGGTCAGTTGGGTGAGGGGGTACTCGGAGGCCCGCCGGGAGCAGACGGGCGACCGGGGATGGGGGGCGTACGCGGGCGGGCGCCGGGAGAAGACGGCCCGTCCGGGGTCGAATCTCGGCCTGTGTTTTCGGAGCCGGCCGGGCATCACGCTCCCTCCTTGGATGGACAACATTCGTAGTTGACACTTTGTGTCATTTTATCCGAGCGGGCGGGCGCCTCGAGAGGCGGACCGTCCGGGGCGACTCTCGGCCTGTGTTTTCGGAGCCGGCCGGGCCTCACGCTCCCTCCTTGGATGGACAACATTCGTAGTTGACACTTTGTGTCATTTTATCCGAGCGGGCGGGCGCCGCGAGGCGGACCGTCCGGGGCGACTCTCGGCCTGTGTTTTCGGAGCCGGCCGGGCCTCACGCTCCCTCCTTGGATGGACAACATTCGTAGTTGACACTTTGTGTCATTTTATCCGAGCGGGCGGGCGCCGCGAGGCGGACCGTCCGGGGCGACTCTCGGCCTGTGTTTAAGGAGCCGGCCGGGCATCACGCTCCTTCCTTGGATGGACAACATTCGCAGTTGACACTTTGTGTCATTTTATCCGAGCAGACGGGCGCCGCGAGGCGGACCGTCCGGGGCGACTCTCGGCCTGTGTTTTCGGAGCCGGCCGGGCATCACGCTCCCTCCTTGGATGGACAACATTCGTAGTTGACACTTTGTGTCATTTTATCCGAGCAGACGGGCGCCGCGAGGCGACCGTCCGGGGCGACTCTCGGCCTGTGTTTAAGGAGCCGGCCGGGCATCACGCTCCTTCCTTGGATGGACAACATTCGTAGTTGACACTTTGTGTCATTTTATCCGAGCGGGCGGGCGCCGCGAGGCGGACCGTCCGGGGCGACTCTCGGCCTGTGTTTAAGGAGCCGGCCGGGCATCACGCTCCTTCCTTGGATGGACAACATTCGCAGTTGACACTTTGTGTCATTTTATCCGAGCAGACGGGCGCCGCGAGGCGGACCGTCCGGGGCGACTCTCGGCCTGTGTTTTCGGAGCCGGCCGGGCATCACGCTCCCTCCTTGGATGGACAACATTCGTAGTTGACACTTTGTGTCATTTTATCCGAGCAGACGGGCGCCGCGAGGCGGACCGTCCGGGGCGACTCTCGGCCTGTGTTTAAGGAGCCGGCCGGGCATCACGCTCCTTCCTTGGATGGACAACATTCGTAGTTGACACTTTGTGTCATTTTATCCGAGCGGGCGGGCGCCGCGAGGCGGACCGTCCGGGGCGACTCTCGGCCTGTGTTTAAGGAGCCGGCCGGGCATCACGCTCCTTCCTTGGATGGACAACATTCGCAGTTGACACTTTGTGTCATTTTATCCGAGCAGACGGGCGCCGCGAGGCGGACCGTCCGGGGCGACTCTCGGCCTGTGTTTAAGGAGCCGGCCGGGCATCACGCTCCTTCCTTGGATGGACAACATTCGCAGTTGACACTTTGTGTCATTTTATCCGAGCAGACGGGCGCCGCGAGGCGGACCGTCCGGGGCGACTCTCGGCCTGTGTTTAAGGAGCCGGCCGGGCCTCAAGCTCCCTCCTTGGATGGACAACATTCGTAGTTGACACTTTGTGTCATTTTATCCGAGCGGGCGGGCGCCGCGAGGCGGACCGTCCGGGGCGACTCTCGGCCTGTGTTTAAGGAGCCGGCCGGGCATCACGCTCCTTCCTTGGATGGACAACATTCGCAGTTGACACTTTGTGTCATTTTATCCGAGCAGACGGGCGCCGCGAGGCGGACCGTCCGGGGCGACTCTCGGCCTGTGTTTTCGGAGCCGGCCGGGCATCACGCTCCCTCCTTGGATGGACAACATTCGTAGTTGACACTTTGTGTCATTTTATCCGAGCAGACGGGCGCCGCGAGGCGGACCGTCCGGGGCGACTCTCGGCCTGTGTTTAAGGAGCCGGCCGGGCATCACGCTCCTTCCTTGGATGGACAACATTCGCAGTTGACACTTTGTGTCATTTTGTTCGGCCTGTGTTTAAGGAGGCGGCCGTCCTCCACTCGGTCCGTGTTTAAGGAGCGACACTCGCGCTCCGGTTCGGCCTGTATTTAGGGAGGCGGCCGTCCTCCGCTTGGTCTGTGTTAAGGGCGACACTCTGTCCATGTTTGAGGAGCCTGGCCCTGACGCTCCTCTCCGGCCTGTGTTTAAGGAGGCGGCCGTCCTCCCCTTGGTCCGTGTTAAGGGCGACACTCGGTCCATGTTTGAGGAGCCTGGCCCTGACGCTCCTCTCCGGCCTGTGTTTAAGGAGGCGGCCGTCCTCCCCTTGGTCCGTGTTAAGGGCGACACTCGGTCCATGTTTGAGGAGCCTGGCCCTGACGCTCCTCTCCGGCCTGTGTTTAAGGAGGCGGCCGTCCTCCCCTTGGTCCGTGTTAAGGGCGACACTCGGTCCATGTTTGAGGAGCCTGGCCCTGACGCTCCTCTCCGGCCTGTGTTTAAGGAGGCGGCCGTCCTCCCCTTGGTCCGTGTTAAGGGCGACACTCGTAAGGAGCGGCCCTCGCGCTCCGGTTCGGCCTGTATTTAGGGAGGCGGCCGTCCTCCGCTTGGTCTGTGTTAAGGGCGACACTCGGTCCGTGTTTAAGGAGCCGGCCCTGACGCTCCTCTTCGGCCTGTGTTTAAGGAGGCGGCCGTCCTCCACTTCCTTCCATGCACCACCACATTCGCAGTTGACACTTTGCCATTTTTTCAGAGAGGTGACACTTAGTCGTTTTTTCGAAAGTTGACACTTAGTCGTTTTTTCGAAAGTTGACACTTTGCCGTTTTTTCAGAGAGGCGACACTTAGTCGTTTTTTCGAAAGTTGACACTTAGCCGTTTTTTCGAAAGTTGACACTTAGCCGTTTTTTCGAAAGTTGACACTTAGCCGTTTTTTCGAAAGTTGACACTTAGTCACTTTTTCGCCACAGTGACACCTCCAGCGCGTGCCACGGCGCTTTTCAGGTCTTCTATCCGACCTTGTGCTGTCGAGGACGGCGTGTCCGACGCCGTGGGGAGACCAGCACCATCTCCTCCATACTCGTAAACGGGGTGCTTTGGAAAACGGGGGGAAAGTCGATGAGTACACTGACTACTGGGACCATTTCATTGTACTCTGGCGCACCTGAAGACCAAAAAAGGTACTGCACCTTAGCCCGGGTACCTCACCCCCTGGTACCTCGAGGAGAACTTAGAAAAATTTCGACAAATTTTTGGTGAGCTCCAGGGAGAGAGGCTGATTTTTCGCTTTTTGAGGCCGACCGCCGAACCGGCGCGGGGCGGACTCACAAGCCCCGCAGAGCCGTGGGCACTTAGTCGTTTTTTCAGAGAGGCGACACTTAGTCGTTTTTTCAGAGGCGACACTTAGTCGTTTTTTCGAAAGTTGACACTTAGCCGTTTTTTCGAAAGTCGACACTTAGCCGTTTTTTTGGAAAGTTGACACTTAGTCGTTTTTTCGAAAGTTGACACTTAGTCGTTTTTTCGCCACAATTGGCTCTGAGCTCCAGGGGGAGAGCCTGGTTTTGCCTTATTTCAGGCCGGCTGGGGAACCGGCGCGGGTCGGATGCACGAGCCCGGCAGAGCCGTGGGCACTTAGAAAATTTTCGCCGATTAAGCTGGGACCTCCAGGCGGAGACCGGCATTCCTCGTCCTCGGGGTTCGACCCAGGAACCGGCGCTGGGCAGACGCCGTAGCCACGCAGAGCCGTGGGCACTTAGAAAATATTCGCCAAGTTGGCTCTGAGCTCCAGGCGGAGAGGCTGGTTTTGCCTTATTTCAGGCCGGCTGGGGAACCGGCGCGGGTCGGATGCACGAGCCCGCAGAGCCGTGGGCACTTTGCCATTTTCTCAGAGTCGACACTTAGTCGTTTTTTCAGAGAGGCGACACTCTGTCGTTTTTTCGAAAGTTGACACTTTGCCGTTTTTTCAGAGAGGCGACACTTAGCCGTTTTTTCAGAGATGTGACACTTAGCCGTTTTTTCAGAGATGTGACACTTAGCCGTTTTTTCAGAGATGTGACACTTTGCCGTTTTTTCGAAAGTTGACACTTAGCCGTTTTTTCGAAAGTCGACACTTAGCCGTTTTTTCAGAGATGTGACACTTTGCCGTTTTTTCGAAAGTTGACACTTAGCCGTTTTTTCGAAAGTTGACACTTAGTCGTTTTTTCAGAGATGTGACACTTAGAAACTTTTTGCCAAGTTGGCTGTGAGCTCCAGGAGGAGACCGTTATTTTTCGTCATTCGAGGCCGACTGCGGAACCGGCGCTGGGCGGACGCCAAAGCTCGGCAGGGCCGTGGGCACTTAGAAACTTTTTGCCAAGTTGGCTGTGAGCTCCAGGAGGAGACCGTTATTTTTCGTCATTCGAGGCCGACTGCGGAACCGGCGCTGGGCGGACGCCAAAGCTCGGCAGGGCCGTGGGCACTTAGAAACTTTTTGCCAAGTTGGCTGTGAGCTCCAGGAGGAGACCGTTATTTTTCGTCATTCGAGGCCGACTGCGGAACCGGCGCTGAGCGGACGCCAAAGTTCGGCAGGGCCGTGGGCACTTAGAAACTTTTTGCCAAGTTGGCTGTGAGCTCCAGGAGGAGACCGTTATTTTTCGTCATTCGAGGCCGACTGCGGAACCGGCGCTGAGCGGACGCCAAAGTTCGGCAGGGCCGTGGGCACTTAGAAACTTTTTGCCAAGTTGGCTGTGAGCTCCAGGAGGAGACCGTTATTTTTCGTCATTCGAGGCCGACTGCGGAACCGGCGCTGGGCGGACGCCAAAGCTCGGCAGGGCCGTGGGCACTTAGAAACTTTTTGCCAAGTTGGCTGTGAGCTCCAGGAGGAGACCGTCATTTTTCGTCATTCGAGGCCGACTGCGGCACCGGCGCTGAGCGGACGCCAAAGCTCGGCAGGGCCGTGGGCACTTAGAAACTTTTTGCCAAGTTGGCTGTGAGCTCCAGGAGGAGACCGTTATTTTTCGTCATTCGAGGCCGACTGCGGAACCGGCGCTGGGCGGACGCCAAAGCTCGGCAGGGCCGTGGGCACTTAGAAACTTTTTGCCAAGTTGGCTGTGAGCTCCAGGAGGAGACCGTCATTTTTCGTCATTCGAGGCCGACTGCGGCACCGGCGCTGAGCGGACGCCAAAGCTCGGCAGGGCCGTGGGCACTTTGCCACTTTTTCGCCACAATTGGCTGTGAGCTCCAGGAGGAGACCGTTATTTTTCGTCATTCTAGGCCGGTTGCAGAACCGGCGCGGCTCGGATGCACGAGCCCGCAGAGCCGTGGGCACTTAGAAAAATTTCAGAGAGGCGACACTTTGCCATTTTTTCAGAGAGGTGACACTTAGTCGTTTTTTCGAAAGTTGACACTTAGCCGTTTTTTCGAAAGTTGACACTTAGTCGTTTTTTCGAAAGTTGACACTTAGTCGTTTTTTCGCCAAAGTGCCCACCTCCAGCGCGTGCCACGGCGCTTTCCAGGTCTTCTATCCGACCTTGTGCTGTCGAGGACGGCGTGTCCGACGCCGTGGGGAGACCAGCACCATCTCCTCCATACTCGTAAACGAGGTGCTTTGGAAAACGGGGGGAAAGTCGATGAGTACACTGACTACTGGGACCATTTCATTGTACTCTGGCGCACCTGAAGACCAAAAAAGGTACTGCACCTTAGCCCGGGTACCTCACCCCCTGGTACCTCGAGGTGAGCTCCAGGGAGAGAGGCTGATTTTTTGCTTTTTGAGGCCGACCACCGAACCGGCGCGGGGCGGACTCACAAGCCCCGCAGAGCCGTGGGCACTTAGTCGTTTTTTCGAAAGTTGACACTTAGTCGTTTTTTCGCCGATTTTGCTGGGACCTCCAGGCGAGGACCGGCGTTTTTCGTCTTCCGGGTCCGACCCGGGAACCAGCGCCGAGCGGACACATTCGCTCGCTAGTGCCGTTGGCACTTAGAAAATTTTTCGTTTGTCATGAGCTCCGGGCGGAGACCGGCGTTTTTCGTCTTCCGGGTCCGACCCGGGAACCAGCGCCGAGCGGACACATTCGCTCGCAAGTGCCGTTGGCACTTAGAAAATTTTTCGTTTGTCATGAGCTCCGGGCGGAGAGCGGCGTTTTTCGTCTTCCGGGTTCGACCCGGGAACCAGCGCCGAGCGGACACATTCGCTCGCTAGTGCCGTTGGCACTTAGAAAATTTTTCGTTTGTCATGAGCTCCGGGCGGAGACCGGCGTTTTTTGTCTTCCGGGTTCGACCCGGGAACCAGCGCCGAGCGGACACATTCGCTCGCTAGTGCCGTTGGCACTTAGAAAATTTTTCGTTTGTCATGAGCTCCGGGCGGAGAGCGGCGTTTTTCGTCTTCCGGGTTCGACCCGGGAACCAGCGCCGAGCGGACACATTCGCTCGCTAGTGCCGTTGGCACTTAGAAAATTTTTCGTTTGTCATGAGCTCCGGGCGGAGAGCGGCGTTTTTCGTCTTCCGGGTTCGACCCGGGAACCAGCGCCGAGCGGACACATTCGCTCGCTAGTGCCGTTGGCACTTAGAAAATTTTTCGTTTGTCATGAGCTCCGGGCGGAGAGCGGCGTTTTTCGTCTTCCGGGTTCGACCCGGGAACCAGCGCCGAGCGGACACATTCGCTCGCTAGTGCCGTTGGCACTTAGAAAATTTTTCGTTTGTCATGAGCTCCGGGCGGAGAGCGGCGTTTTTCGTCTTCCGGGTTCGACCCGGGAACCAGCGCCGAGCGGACACATTCGCTCGCTAGTGCCGTTGGCACTTAGAAAATTTTTCGTTTGTCATGAGCTCCGGGCGGAGAGCGGCGTTTTTCGTCTTCCGGGTTCGACCCGGGAACCAGCGCCGAGCGGACACATTCGCTCGCTAGTGCCGTTGGCACTTAGAAAATTTTTCGTTTGTCATGAGCTCCGGGCGGAGAGCGGCGTTTTTCGTCTTCCGGGTTCGACCCGGGAACCAGCGCCGAGCGGACACATTCGCTCGCTAGTGCCGTTGGCACTTAGAAAATTTTTCGTTTGTCATGAGCTCCGGGCGGAGACCGGCATTTTTCGTCATTCGAGGCCGACGGGGGAACCAGCCGGAGCGGACACGTTTGCTCGGAAGAGCCGTTGGCACTTAGAAAAAATTCCGTGTCTCGTGAGCTCCAGGGGGGACAGGCTGGTTTTATTCATCCGTAGCCGACATGGGAACCAGCGCGGAGCGGATTGGTGTTGCGCTGCCATATACCTCATCTCTCTCAAGAGTCCCCCCCTTATACGTGCCGATGGTGTTTTGGAAAACGGGGGGTAACTGGATGAGTACACTGACTAGTGGGACCAAGTACACTAATAGCCCCTGGTACCTAAAATGGAAGTATAGAGGCCGACTTTCGGGCAAGATCACGCCGGGTTAGGCTTCCAGGACCTCGGCTAAGCAATTTTAACGGGTTGCCCGGTTCTTTTTTGAACCAGCCCGGTTCTTTTTTTTTATCCAGCCCGGTTCTTTTTACACTTCCAGCTGGAGCTCGGGAGCGGCTTTTTGCACAAGATCACGCCGTGTTAGGCTTCCAGGACCTCAGCTAAGCAATTTTAACGGGTCGCCCGGTTCTTTTTTGATCCAGCCCGGTTCTTTTTTTTATCCAGCCTGGTTCTTTTTACACTTCCAGCTGGAGCTCGGGAGCGGCTTTTTGCACAAGAACACGCCGTGTTAGGCTTCCAGGACCTCGGCTAAGCAATTTTAACGGGTCGCCCGGTTCTTTTTTGATCCAGCCCGGTTCTTTTTTTTATCCAGCCTGGTTCTTTTTACACTTCCAGCTGGAGCTCGGGAGCGGCTTTTTGCACAAGAACACGCCGTGTTAGGCTTCCAGGACCTCGGCTAAGCAATTTTAACGGGTCGCCCGGTTCTTTTTTGATCCAGCCCGGTTCTTTTTTTTATCCAGCCTGGTTCTTTTTACACTTCCAGCTGGAGCTCGGGAGCGGCTTTTTGCACAAGATCACGCCGTGTTAGGCTTCCAGGACCTCGGCTAAGCAATTTTAACGGGTCGCCCGGTTCTTTTTTTTTATCCAGCCCGGTTCTTTTTTTATCCAGCCCGGTTCTTTTTACACTTCCAGCTGGAGCTCGGGAGCGGCTTTTTGCACAAGATCACGCCGTGTTAGGCTTCCAGGACCTCGGCTAAGCAATTTTAACGGGTCGCCCGGTTCTTTTTTGATCCAGCCCGGTTCTTTTTTTTATCCAGCCTGGTTCTTTTTACACTTCCAGCTGGAGCTCGGGAGCGGCTTTTTGCACAAGAACACGCCGTGTTAGGCTTCCAGGACCTCGGCTAAGCAATTTTAACGGGTTGCCCGGTTCTTTTTTGAACCAGCCCGGTTCTTTTTTTTATCCAGCCTGGTTCTTTTTACACTTCCAGCTGGAGCTCGGGAGCGGCTTTTTGCACAAGAACACGCCGTGTTAGGCTTCCAGGACCTCGGCTAAGCAATTTTAACGGGTCGCCCGGTTCTTTTTTGATCCAGCCCGGTTCTTTTTTTTATCCAGCCTGGTTCTTTTTACACTTCCAGCTGGAGCTCGGGAGCGGCTTTTTGCACAAGATCACGCCGTGTTAGGCTTCCAGGACCTCGGCTAAGCAATTTTAACGGGTCGCCCGGTTCTTTTTTTTATCCAGCCCGGTTCTTTTTTTTATCCAGCCCGGTTCTTTTTACACTTCCAGCTGGAGCTCGGGAGCGGCTTTTTGCACAAGATCACGCCGTGTTAGGCTTCCAGGACCTCGGCTAAGCAATTTTAACGGGTCGCCCGGTTCTTTTTTGATCCAGCCCGGTTCTTTTTTTTATCCAGCCTGGTTCTTTTTACACTTCCAGCTGGAGCTCGGGAGCGGCTTTTTGCACAAGAACACGCCGTGTTAGGCTTCCAGGACCTCGGCTAAGCAATTTTAACGGGTTGCCCGGTTCTTTTTTGAACCAGCCCGGTTCTTTTTTTTATCCAGCCTGGTTCTTTTTACACTTCCAGCTGGAGCTCGGGAGCGGCTTTTTGCACAAGAACACGCCGTGTTAGGCTTCCAGGACCTCGGCTAAGCAATTTTAACGGGTTGCCCGGTTCTTTTTTGATCCAGCCCGGTTCTTTTTTTTATCCAGCCTGGTTCTTTTTACACTTCCAGCTGGAGCTCGGGAGCGGCTTTTTGCACAAGATCACGCCGTGTTAGGCTTCCAGGACCTCGGCTAAGCAATTTTAACGGGTCGCCCGGTTCTTTTTTTTATCCAGCCCGGTTCTTTTTTTATCCAGCCCGGTTCTTTTTACACTTCCAGCTGGAGCTCGGGAGCGGCTTTTTGCACAAGATCACGCCGTGTTAGGCTTCCAGGACCTCGGCTAAGCAATTTTAACGGGTCGCCCGGTTCTTTTTTGATCCAGCCCGGTTCTTTTTTTTATCCAGCCTGGTTCTTTTTACACTTCCAGCTGGAGCTCGGGAGCGGCTTTTTGCACAAGATCACGCCGTGTTAGGCTTCCAGGACCTCGGCTAAGCAATTTTAACGGGTCGCCCGGTTCTTTTTTTTATCCAGCCCGGTTCTTTTTTTATCCAGCCCGGTTCTTTTTACACTTCCAGCTGGAGCTCGGGAGCGGCTTTTTGCACAAGATCACGCCGTGTTAGGCTTCCAGGACCTCGGCTAAGCAATTTTAACGGGTCGCCCGGTTCTTTTTTGATCCAGCCCGGTTCTTTTTTTTATCCAGCCTGGTTCTTTTTACACTTCCAGCTGGAGCTCGGGAGCGGCTTTTTGCACAAGAACACGCCGTGTTAGGCTTCCAGGACCTCGGCTAAGCAATTTTAACGGGTCGCCCGGTTCTTTTTTTTATCCAGCCCGGTTCTTTTTTTATCCAGCCCGGTTCTTTTTACACTTCCAGCTGGAGCTCGGGAGCGGCTTTTTGCACAAGATCACGCCGTGTTAGGCTTCCAGGACCTCGGCTAAGCAATTTTAACGGGTCGCCCGGTTCTTTTTTGATCCAGCCCGGTTCTTTTTTTTATCCAGCCCGGTTCTTTTTACACTTCCAGCTGGAGCTTGGGAGCGGCTTTTTGCACAAGAACACGCCGTGTTAGGCTTCCAGGACCTCGGCTAAGCAATTTTAACGGGTCGCCCGGTTCTTTTTTGATCCAGCCCGGTTCTTTTTACACTTCCAGCTGGAGCTCGGGAGCGGCTTTTTGCACAAGATCACGCCGGGTTAGGCTTCCAGGACCTCGGCTAAGCAATTTTAACGGGCCGCCCGGTTCTTTTTTTTTATCCAGCCCGGTTCTTTTTTTTATCCAGCCTGGTTCTTTTTACACTTCCAGCTGGAGCTCGGGAGCGGCTTTTTGCACAAGATCACGCCGTGTTAGGCTTCCAGGACCTCGGCTAAGCAATTTTAACGGGTCGCCCGGTTCTTTTTTGATCCAGCCCGGTTCTTTTTCCACTTCCAGCTGGAGCTCAGCAGCGGCTTTTTGCACAAGATCACGCCGGGTTAGGCTTCCAGGACCTCGGCTAAGCACTTCTAACGGGTCGCCCGGTTCTTTTTTTGAACCAGCCCGGTTCTTTTTACACTTCCAGCTGGAGCTCAGCAGCGGCTTTTTGCACAAGATCACGCCGGGTTAGGGTTCCAGGACCTCGGCTAAGCAATTTTAAAGGGCCGCCCGGTTCTTTTTTTGATCCAGCCCGGTTCTTTTTACACTTCCAGCTGGAGCTCAGCAGCGGCTTTTTGCACAAGATCACGCCGGGTTAGGCTTCCAGGACCTCGGCTAAGCACTTCTAACGGGCCCTGGTCCACCCCTGCCAGTGCATTTCAAAACTTGGCATTAATTTCGACCTAAGAGACGAAGTCTGATTTTTTTCTACCACTTGGGCGGCCTTTTTGCACCCAGAACACCCGCACCGGCACCATAAATTCGAAGGGTGCCGAGTGCGTCGGCGCAGATTCTGCGACGGAGTGACACTTCCCTCTTGTGGACATTCGGCGGTAGGTGAAATGCGCACTCGGTCTTCTCTTTTCTTTTCCTTCCAGTGAAACTTTGGCAACATTCTGCGAGCTGCTGGCTTCCAGAACCTCGGCCAAGCAGGTGGAGGATTTTTTTCCACTTCCAGCTGGAGGTGAGGAGGGACTTTTTGGGCAAGATCACGCCGACTTAGCAAGCAAGGTGGAAGTGCCAGCATGCTCCGTGGCTGGAAGTGTGGATGTGCCAGCACCCTCCCTGCCTATGGAAGTGTGGAGCTCCAGCACCCTCCCTGCCTATGGAAGTGTGGAGCTCCAGCACCCTCCCTGCCTATGGAAGTGTGGAGCTCCAGCACCCTCCCTGCCTATGGAAGTGTGGAGCTCCAGCACCCTCCCTGCCTATGGAAGTGTGGAGCTCCAGCACCCTCCCTGCCTATGGAAGTGTGGAGCTCCAGCACCCTCCCTGCCTATGGAAGTGTGGAGCTCCAGCACCCTCCCTGCCTATGGAAGTGTGGAGCTCCAGCACCCTCCCTGCCTATGGAAGTGTGGAGCTCCAGCACCCTCCCTGCCTATGGAAGTGTGGAGCTCCAGCACCCTCCCTGCCTATGGAAGTGTGGAGCTCCAGCACCCTCCCTGCCTATGGAAGTGTGGAGCTCCAGCACCCTCCCTGCCTATGGAAGTGTGGAGCTCCAGCACCCTCCCTGCCTATGGAAGTGTGGAGCTCCAGCACCCTCCCTGCCTATGGAAGTGTGGAGCTCCAGCACCCTCCCTGCCTATGGAAGTGTGGAGCTCCAGCACCCTCCCTGCCTATGGAAGTGTGGAGCTCCAGCACCCTCCCTGCCTATGGAAGTGTGGAGCTCCAGCACCCTCCCTGCCTATGGAAGTGTGGAGCTCCAGCACCCTCCCTGCCTATGGAAGTGTGGAGCTCCAGCACCCTCCCTGCCTATGGAAGTGTGGAGCTCCAGCACCCTCCCTGCCTATGGAAGTGTGGAGCTCCAGCACCCTCCCTGCCTATGGAAGTGTGGAGCTCCAGCACCCTCCCTGCCTATGGAAGTGTGGAGCTCCAGCACCCTCCCTGCCTATGGAAGTGTGGAGCTCCAGCACCCTCCCTGCCTATGGAAGTGTGGAGCTCCAGCACCCTCCCTGCCTATGGAAGTGTGGAGCTCCAGCACCCTCCCTGCCTATGGAAGTGTGGAGCTCCAGCACCCTCCCTGCCTATGGAAGTGTGGAGCTCCAGCACCCTCCCTGCCTATGGAAGTGTGGAGCTCCAGCACCCTCCCTGCCTATGGAAGTGTGGAGCTCCAGCACCCTCCCTGCCTATGGAAGTGTGGAGCTCCAGCACCCTCCCTGCCTATGGAAGTGTGGAGCTCCAGCACCCTCCCTGCCTATGGAAGTGTGGAGCTCCAGCACCCTCCCTGCCTATGGAAGTGTGGAGCTCCAGCACCCTCCCTGCCTATGGAAGTGTGGAGCTCCAGCACCCTCCCTGCCTATGGAAGTGTGGAGCTCCAGCACCCTCCCTGCCTATGGAAGTGTGGAGCTCCAGCACCCTCCCTGCCTATGGAAGTGTGGAGCTCCAGCACCCTCCCTGCCTATGGAAGTGTGGAGCTCCAGCACCCTCCCTGCCTATGGAAGTGTGGAGCTCCAGCACCCTCCCTGCCTATGGAAGTGTGGAGCTCCAGCACCCTCCCTGCCTATGGAAGTGTGGAGCTCCAGCACCCTCCCTGCCTATGGAAGTGTGGAGCTCCAGCACCCTCCCTGCCTATGGAAGTGTGGAGCTCCAGCACCCTCCCTGCCTATGGAAGTGTGGAGCTCCAGCACCCTCCCTGCCTATGGAAGTGTGGAGCTCCAGCACCCTCCCTGCCTATGGAAGTGTGGAGCTCCAGCACCCTCCCTGCCTATGGAAGTGTGGAGCTCCAGCACCCTCCCTGCCTATGGAAGTGTGGAGCTCCAGCACCCTCCCTGCCTATGGAAGTGTGGAGCTCCAGCACCCTCCCTGCCTATGGAAGTGTGGAGCTCCAGCACCCTCCCTGCCTATGGAAGTGTGGAGCTCCAGCACCCTCCCTGCCTATGGAAGTGTGGAGCTCCAGCACCCTCCCTGCCTATGGAAGTGTGGAGCTCCAGCACCCTCCCTGCCTATGGAAGTGTGGAGCTCCAGCACCCTCCCTGCCTATGGAAGTGTGGAGCTCCAGCACCCTCCCTGCCTATGGAAGTGTGGAGCTCCAGCACCCTCCCTGCCTATGGAAGTGTGGAGCTCCAGCACCCTCCCTGCCTATGGAAGTGTGGAGCTCCAGCACCCTCCCTGCCTATGGAAGTGTGGAGCTCCAGCACCCTCCCTGCCTATGGAAGAGCCACCTCCGCGGGCATGCTGCTCAACCACGCCGGCCCAGAGTTCCAGCCGCTCGGCTACACTCTCTCACAAGCCCCGCCTGGAGCTCCCCAGCCCACCCCTGGTACCTCAACTACCGAGGCCAGCCGCTCGACCAGGCCGGCCCAGAGTTCCAGCCGCTCGGCTTCACTCTCTCACAAGCCCCGCCTGGAGCTCCCCAGCCCGCCCCTGGTACCTCAACTACCGAGGCCAGCCGCTCGACCAGGCCGGCCGAGAGTTCCAGCCGCTCGGCTTCACTCTCTCACAAGACCCGCCTGGAGCTCCCCGCCCCACCCCTGGTACCTCAACTACCGAGGCCAGCCGCTCGACCACGCCGGCGCAGAGTTCCAGCCGCTCGGATAAGCTCTGTCACTCACCCGCCGCGCAGCCACCGGTAACGGGGAAATGTCGCCGCCTGGCGGACACGCCGTTGTAAATGAATGGGCTTTCGCACTTAGTGCAATTTTCGCCAACTCTCTGACTGGAGCTATGGAAGTATGGAGCTATGGAGCCACCAGCCACCCAGGCTGGAGCTATGGAGCCATGGAGCTCTGGTGCTATGGAGCTCTGGAGGTATGGAGCTATGGAGCTATGGAGCTATGGAGCTATGGAGCCCTGGAGCTCTGGAGGTATGGAGCTATGGTGCTATGGAGCTCTGAAGCCATGGAGCTCTGGTGCTATGGAGCTCTGGAGCTCTGGAGGTATGGAGCTCTGGAGGTATGGAGCTATGGAGCCCTGGAGCCCTGGAGCTATGGAGCTATGGAGCTATGGAGCTCTGGAGCTATGGAAGTATGGAGCTATGGAGCTATGGATGTATGGAGCTATGGAGCCACCAGCCAGCCAGGCTGGAGCTATGGAAGTATGGAGCCATGGAGCTCTGGAGCTATGGAAGTATGGAGCTATGGAGCTATGGAGCTCTGGAGCTATGGAGCTAAGGAAGTATGGAGCTATGGAGCTCTGGAGCTATGGAAGTATGGAGCTATGGAGCTCTGGGGCTATGGAAGTATGGAGCTATGGAAGTATGGAGTTATGGAGCTATGGAAGTATGGAGCTATGGAGCTCTGGAGCTCTGGAGCTATGGAGCCACCAGCCAGCACCCTCCGTGGCTCAACCACGCCGGCCCAGAGTTCCAGCCGCTCGGCTTCACTCTCTCACAAGCCCCGCCTGGAGCTCCCCGGCCCACCCCTGGTACCTCAACTACCGAGGCCAGCCGCTCGACCACGCCGGCGCAGAGTTCCAGCCGCTCGGATTCACTCTCTCACAAGACCCGCCTGGAGCTCCCCGCCCCACCCCTGGTACCTCAACTACCGAGGCCAGCCGCTCGACCACGCCGGCGCAGAGTTCCAGCCGCTCGGATAAGCTCTGTCACTCACCCGCCGCGCAGCCACCGGTAACGGGGAAATGTCGCCGCCTTGTGGACACGCCGTTGTAAATGAATGGGCTTTCGCACTTAGTGCAATTTTAGCACACTCTCTGACTGGAGCTATGGAAGTATGGAGCTATGGAGCCACCAGCCACCCAGGCTGGAGCTATGGAGCTATGGAGCTCTGGTGCTATGGAGCTATGGAGCTCTGGTGCTATGGAGCTATGGAGCTCTGGTGCTATGGAGCTATGGAGCTCTGGTGCTATGGAGCTATGGAGCTCTGGTGCTATGGAGCTATGGAGCTCTGGTGCTATGGAGCTATGGAGCTCTGGTGCTATGGAGCTATGGAGCTCTGGTGCTATGGAGCTATGGAGCTCTGGTGCTATGGAGCTATGGAGCTCTGGTGCTATGGAGCTATGGAGCTCTGGTGCTATGGAGCTCTGGAGCTCTGGTGCTATGGAGCTATGGAGCTATGGAGCCACCAGCCAGCACCCTCCGTGGCTGGATCAATGGAAGTGTTTTAGGTACCAGGCAGCCAAAGGGCCGGGGCCTCACGCTCGACCACGCCGGCGCAGAGTTCCAGCCGCTCGGATAAGCTCTGTCACTCACCCGCCACGCAGCCACCGGTAACGGGGAAATGTCGCCGCCTGGCGGACACGCCGTTGTAAATGAATGGGCTTTCGCACTTAGTGCAATTTTCGCCAACTCTCTGACTGGAGCTATGGAAGTATGGAGCTATGGAGCCACCAGCCACCCAGGCTGGAGCTATGGAGCTCTGGAGGTATGGAGCCCTGGAGCTATGGAGCTATGGAGCCCTGGAGCTATGGAGCCCTGGAGCTATGGAGCTATGGAGCTCTGGTGCTATGGAGCTATGGAGCTCTGGTGCTATGGAGCTATGGAGCTCTGGTGCTATGGAGCTATGGAGCTCTGGTGCTATGGAGCTATGTAGCTCTGGTGCTATGGAGCTATGGAGCTCTGGTGCTATGGAGCTATGGAGCTCTGGTGCTATGGAGCTATGGAGCTCTGGTGCTATGGAGCTATGGAGCTCTGGTGCTATGGAGCTATGGAGCTATGGAGCCACCAGCCAGCACCCTCCGTGGCTGGATCAATGGAAGTGTTTTAGGTACCAGGCAGCCAAAGGGCCGGGGCCTCACGCTCGACCACGCCGGCGCAGAGTTCCAGCCGCTCGGATAAGCTCTGTCACTCACCCGCCACGCAGCCACCGGTAACGGGGAAATGTCGCCGCCTGGCGGACACGCCGTTGTAAATGAATGGGCTTTCGCACTTAGTGCAATTTTCGCCAACTCTCTGACTGGAGCTATGGAAGTATGGAGCTATGGAGCCACCAGCCACCCAGGCTGGAGCTATGGAGCTCTGGAGGTATGGAGCTATGGAGCCCTGGAGCTATGGAGCTATGGAGCCCTGGAGCTATGGAGCCCTGGAGCTATGGAGCTATGGAGCCCTGGTGCTATGGAGCTATGGAGCTCTGGTGCTATGGAGCTATGGAGCTCTGGTGCTATGGAGCTATGGAGCTCTGGTGCTATGGAGCTATGGAGCTATGGAGCTCTGGTGCTATGGAGCTATGGAGCTCTGGTGCTATGGAGCTATGGAGCTCTGGTGCTATGGAGCTATGGAGCTCTGGTGCTATGGAGCTCTGGTGCTATGGAGCTATGGAGCTCTGGTGCTATGGAGCTCTGGAGCTCTGGAGGTATGGAGCTATGGAGCCACCAGCCAGCACCCTCCGTGGCTGGATCAATGGAAGTGTTTTAGGTACCAGGCAGCCAAAGGGCCGAGGCCTCACGCTCGACCACGCCGGCGCAGAGTTCCAGCCGCTCGGATAAGCTCTGTCACTCACCCGCCGCGCAGCCACCGGTAACGGGGAAATGTCGCCGCCTTGTGGACACGCCGTTGTAAATGAATGGGCTTTCGCACTTAGTGCAATTTTAGCACACTCTCTGACTGGAGCTATGGAAGTATGGAGCTATGGAGCCACCAGCCACCCAGGCTGGAGCTATGGAGCTATGGAGCTCTGGTGCTATGGAGCTATGGAGCTCTGGTGCTATGGAGCTATGGAGCTCTGGTGCTATGGAGCTATGGAGCTCTGGTGCTATGGAGCTATGGAGCTCTGGTGCTATGGAGCTATGGAGCTCTGGTGCTATGGAGCTATGGAGCTCTGGTGCTATGGAGCTATGGAGCTCTGGTGCTATGGAGCTATGGAGCTCTGGTGCTATGGAGCTATGGAGCTCTGGTGCTATGGAGCTATGGAGCTCTGGTGCTATGGAGCTATGGAGCTCTGGTGCTATGGAGCTATGGAGCTCTGGTGCTATGGAGCTATGGAGCTCTGGTGCTATGGAGCTATGGAGCTCTGGTGCTATGGAGCTATGGAGCTCTGGTGCTATGGAGCTATGGAGCTATGGAGCTCTGGTGCTATGGAGCTATGGAGCTATGTAGCTCTGGTGCTATGGAGCTATGGAGCTCTGGTGCTATGGAGCTATGGAGCTCTGGTGCTATGGAGCTATGGAGCTCTGGTGCTATGGAGCTATGGAGCTCTGGTGCTATGGAGCTATGGAGCTATGGAGCCACCAGCCAGCACCCTCCGTGGCTGGATCAATGGAAGTGTTTTAGGTACCAGGCAGCCAAAGGGCCGGGGCCTCACGCTCGACCACGCCGGCGCAGAGTTCCAGCCGCTCGGATAAGCTCTGTCACTCACCCGCCGCGCAGCCACCGGTAACGGGGAAATGTCGCCGCCTGGCGGACACGCCGTTGTAAATGAATGGGCTTTCGCACTTAGTGCAATTTTAGCCAACTCCGTGGCTGCAAGTATGGAAGTATGGAGCTATGGAGCCACCAGCCAGCACCCTCCGCGGCTGGAGCTATGGAAGTATGGAGCTATGGAGCTCTGGGGCTATGGAAGTATGGAGCTCTGGGGCTATGGAGCTCCGGGGCTATGGAGCTCCGGGGCTATGGAGCTCCGGGGCTATGGAGCTCCGGGGCTATGGAGCTCCGGGGCTATGGAGCTATGGAGCTCCGGGGCTATGGAGCTCCGGGGCTATGGAGCTATGGAGCTCCGGGGCTATGGAGCTCCGGGGCTATGGAGCTCCGGGGCTATGGAGCTATGGAGCTCCGGGGCTATGGAGCTCCGGGGCTATGGAGCTCCGGGGCTATGGAGCTCTGGAGCTATGGAAGTATGGATGATCCAGCACCCTCCGTGGCTGACCGCTGGTGCTCGGGGCCGGTGAACTCGGCACCCGCCTCCGGCGGGTGCCTCGGTGACCGCCGTCGCTTGGGGCCAGTGAACTCGGCACCCGCCTTCGGCGGGTGCCTCGGTGACCGGTTGTCGCTTGGGGCCAGTGAACTCGGCACCCGCCTTCGGCGGGTGCCTCGGTGACCGGTTGTCGCTTGGGGCCGGTGAACTCGGCACCCGCCTTCGGCGGGTGCCTCGGTGACCGGTTGTCGCTTGGGGCCGGTGAACTCGGCACCCGCCTTCGGCGGGTGCCTCGGTGACCGGTTGTCGCTTGGGGCCGGTGAACTCGGCACCCGCCTTCGGCGGGTGCCTCGGTGGCGGTCGGGGTTGGTGCTTGGGGACCGGCTTCGCTTCTGGAAGTCTGGGGGAGGCGGTCTGGTGGTGGTGGCCGACGTTGATGGTGGTGGGGCGGGAAGAAGAAGGTTATAGTCCCCAGCCCGCCGCATAGGAAAATTTTAGGTACCAGGAGTGGATTTTTTTTGCACCGGCGGTTAGGGGCCGACCCCTTGGTTTGGTGTCCGGGGAAAGTGCCTGCCGCCCGGCCCGGAGAAAGATTAGGCCCCCAGCCCGCCGCGGAGGAAATTTTTAGGTACCAGGAGTGGATTTTTTTTGCACCGGCGGCTAGGGGCCGACGCCTTGGTTTGGTGTCCGGAGAAAGTGCCTGCCGCCCGGCCCGGAGAAAGATTAGGCCCCCAGCCCGCCGCGGAGGAAAATTTCAGGTACCAGGAGTGGATTTTTTTTGCTCCGGCGGGTAGGGGCTGATGCCCGGTTTGGTGTCCGGGGATGCTGCCTCATCCCCGGACGCGTCCTTTACGCACGCCCGCCGTCATTCTACAGAGACTAAGTTCCACCCCGGGGAGGCTGCCTCCTCCCCTCCGCGGCCCGGGGATGCTGCCTCATCCCCGGACGCGCCCTTTACGCACGCCCGCCCGCCCGCCGTCATTCTACAGAGACTAAGTTCCGCCCCGGGGAGGCTGCCTCCTCCCCTCCGCGGCCCGGGGATGCTGCCTCATCCCCGGACGCGCCCTTTACGCACGCCCGCCGTCATTCTACGGAGACTAAGTTCCGCCCCGGGGAGGCTGCCTCCTCCCCTCCGCGGCCCGGGGATGCTGCCTCATCCCCGGACGCGCCCTTTACGCACGCCCGCCGTCATTCTACGGAGACTAAGTTCCGCCCCGGGGAGGCTGCCTCCTCCCCTCCGCGGCCCGGGCATGCTGCCTCATCCCCGGGCGCGCCCGCTGTCTTCCGCCGCGGCGTAATTTCTTCAAAGTCCGATGACGCCCCTGGTAGCGGCCCACCCCGGAGGGGGGATGCCGACCGGCCCCCGGAGGTGACACCGGCCGACAAAAGGTTGGATCGAGGGCTGACTCTCAATAGATCGCAGCGATGTAGCTGCTCTGCTACTTACGAGACCCTGACCCAGAATCAGGTCGTATGCAAGTCATTTAGCACCAGGCTCTTCTCAACATGCTTTTTCGTTTACCGGGAGTGGGATGCCCCACAGTCATCATGGAGCACCCCGGGCCAGTATCGTACGGCTCCGCGCACCGGGGCGTAGGACGCCGGCCGGCTATCGCTGGACCAACCGGAGTGCCGCGGCGCTAATGGTATCACCGCGTCTAGGCGGGATTCTGACTTAGAGGCGTTCAGTCATAATCCCGCAGATGGTAGCTTCGCCCCATTGGCTCCTCAGCCAAACACACGCACCAAATGTCTGAACCTGCGGTTCCTCTCGTACTGAGCAGGATTGCTATTGCGATGACACATTATCAGTAGGGTAAAACTAACCTGTCTCACGACGGTCTAAACCCAGCTCACGTTCCCTATTAGTGGGTGAACAATCCAACGCTTGGTGAAT
>NW_028232554.1:25000-29418 GCF_054491065.1 Syngnathus leptorhynchus | reverse complement strand
TGTGGAGCTCCAGCACCCTCCCTGCCTATGGAAGTGTGGAGCTCCAGCACCCTCCCTGCCTATGGAAGTGTGGAGCTCCAGCACCCTCCCTGCCTATGGAAGTGTGGAGCTCCAGCACCCTCCCTGCCTATGGAAGTGTGGAGCTCCAGCACCCTCCCTGCCTATGGAAGTGTGGAGCTCCAGCTCCCTCCCTGCCTATGGAAGTGTGGAGCTCCAGCACCCTCCCTGCCTATGGAAGTGTGGAGCTCCAGCACCCTCCCTGCCTATGGAAGTGTGGAGCTCCAGCACCCTCCCTGCCTATGGAAGTGTGGAGCTCCAGCACCCTCCCTGCCTATGGAAGTGTGGAGCTCCAGCACCCTCCCTGCCTATGGAAGTGTGGAGCTCCAGCACCCTCCCTGCCTATGGAAGTGTGGAGCTCCAGCACCCTCCCTGCCTATGGAAGTGTGGAGCTCCAGCACCCTCCCTGCCTATGGAAGTGTGGAGCTCCAGCACCCTCCCTGCCTATGGAAGTGTGGAGCTCCAGCACCCTCCCTGCCTATGGAAGTGTGGAGCTCCAGCACCCTCCCTGCCTATGGAAGTGTGGAGCTCCAGCACCCTCCCTGCCTATGGAAGTGTGGAGCTCCAGCACCCTCCCTGCCTATGGAAGTGTGGAGCTCCAGCACCCTCCCTGCCTATGGAAGTGTGGAGCTCCAGCACCCTCCCTGCCTATGGAAGTGTGGAGCTCCAGCACCCTCCCTGCCTATGGAAGTGTGGAGCTCCAGCACCCTCCCTGCCTATGGAAGTGTGGAGCTCCAGCACCCTCCCTGCCTATGGAAGTGTGGAGCTCCAGCACCCTCCCTGCCTATGGAAGTGTGGAGCTCCAGCACCCTCCCTGCCTATGGAAGTGTGGAGCTCCAGCACCCTCCCTGCCTATGGAAGTGTGGAGCTCCAGCACCCTCCCTGCCTATGGAAGTGTGGAGCTCCAGCACCCTCCCTGCCTATGGAAGTGTGGAGCTCCAGCACCCTCCCTGCCTATGGAAGTGTGGAGCTCCAGCACCCTCCCTGCCTATGGAAGTGTGGAGCTCCAGCACCCTCCCTGCCTATGGAAGTGTGGAGCTCCAGCACCCTCCCTGCCTATGGAAGTGTGGAGCTCCAGCACCCTCCCTGCCTATGGAAGTGTGGAGCTCCAGCACCCTCCCTGCCTATGGAAGTGTGGAGCTCCAGCACCCTCCCTGCCTATGGAAGTGTGGAGCTCCAGCACCCTCCCTGCCTATGGAAGTGTGGAGCTCCAGCACCCTCCCTGCCTATGGAAGTGTGGAGCTCCAGCACCCTCCCTGCCTATGGAAGTGTGGAGCTCCAGCACCCTCCCTGCCTATGGAAGTGTGGAGCTCCAGCACCCTCCGTGCCTATGGAAGTGTGGAGCTCCAGCACCCTCCCTGCCTATGGAAGTGTGGCGCTCCAGCACCCTCCGTGCCTGGAGCTATGGAAGTATGGAGCTCCAGCACCCTCCGTGCCTATGGAAGTGTGGAGCTCCAGCACCCTCCGTGCCTGGAGCTATGGAAGTGTGGAGCTCCAGCACCCTCCGTGCCTAGGGAAGTGTGGAGCTCCAGCACCCTCCGTGCCTATGGAAGAGCCACCTCCGCGGGCATGCTGCTCAACCACGCCGGCCCAGAGTTCCAGCCGCTCGGCTACACTCTCTCACAAGCCCCGCCTGGAGCTCCCCAGCCCGCCCCTGGTACCTCAACTACCGAGGCCAGCCGCTCGACCAGGCCGGCCCAGAGTTCCAGCCGCTCGGATAAGCTCTGTCACTCTCCCGCTAAGCAGCCACCGGTAACGGGGAAATGTCGCCGCCTTGTGGACACGCCGTTGTAAATGAATGGGCTTTCGCACTTAGTGCAATTTTCGCCAGCTCCGTGGCTGCAAGTATGGAGCTATGGAGCTATGGAGCCACCAGACAGGCTGGAGCTCTGGAGCTATGGAAGTATGGAGCTCTGGAGCTATGGAGCTATGGAGCTATGGAGCTCTGGGGCTATGGAGCTATGGAGCTATGGAGCTCTGGAGCTCTGGTGCTATGGAGCTATGGCGCTCTGGAAGTATGGAGCTATGGAGCTATGGAGCTATGGAGCTATGGAAGTCTGGAGCTATGGAAGTATGGAGCTATGGAAGTATGGAGCTATGGAGCTATGGAGCTATGGAGCTATGGAGCTATGGAGCCACCAGCCAGCACCCTCCGTGGCTGGATCAATGGAAGTGTTTTAGGTACCAGGCAGCCAAAGGGCCGAGGCCTCACGCTCGACCACGCCGGCGCAGAGTTCCAGCCGCTCGGATAAGCTCTGTCACTCACCCGCCGCGCAGCCACCGGTAACGGGGAAATGTCGCCGCCTTGTGGACACGCCGTTGTAAATGAATGGGCTTTCGCACTTAGTGCAATTTTCGCCAACTCTCTGACTGGAGCTATGGAAGTATGGAGCTATGGAGCCACCAGCCACCCAGGCTGGAGCTATGGAGCTCTGGAGCTATGGAGCTCTGGTGCTATGGAAGTATGGAGCTATGGAGCTATGGAAGTATGGCGCTATGGAGCTATGGAGCTCTGGAAGTATGGAGCTATGGAGCTCTGGAGGTATGGAGCTATGGAGCCCTGGAGCCCTGGAGCTATGGAGCCCTGGAGCCCTGGAGCTATGGAGCCCTGGAGCTATGGAGCTATGGAGCCCTGGAGCTATGGAGCCCTGGAGCTATGGAGCTATGGAGCTCTGGTGCTATGGAGCTATGGAGCTCTGGTGCTATGGAGCTATGGAGCTCTGGTGCTATGGAGCTATGGAGCTCTGGTGCTATGGAGCTATGGAGCTCTGGTGCTATGGAGCTCTGGAGCTCTGGTGCTATGGAGCTATGGAGCTCTGGTGCTATGGAGCTCTGGAGCTCTGGTGCTATGGAGCTCTGGAGCTCTGGTGCTATGGAGCTATGGAGCTCTGGTGCTATGGAGCTATGGAGCTCTGGTGCTATGGAGCTATGGAGCTCTGGTGCTATGGAGCTATGGAGCTATGGAGCCACCAGCCAGCACCCTCCGTGGCTGGATCAATGGAAGTGTTTTAGGTACCAGGCAGCCAAAGGGCCGGGGCCTCACGCTCGACCACGCCGGCGCAGAGTTCCAGCCGCTCGGATAAGCTCTGTCACTCACCCGCCGCGCAGCCACCGGTAACGGGGAAATGTCGCCGCCTGGCGGACACGCCGTTGTAAATGAATGGGCTTTCGCACTTAGTGCAATTTTAGCCAACTCCGTGGCTGCAAGTATGGAAGTATGGAGCTATGGAGCCACCAGCCAGCACCCTCCGCGGCTGGAGCTATGGAAGTATGGAGCTATGGAGCTATGGAGCTCTGGAAGTATGGAGCTATGGAGCTCTGGAGGTATGGAGCTATGGAGCCCTGGAGCCCTGGAGCTATGGAGCCCTGGAGCTATGGAGCTATGGAGCCCTGGAGCTATGGAGCCCTGGAGCTATGGAGCTATGGAGCTCTGGTGCTATGGAGCTATGGAGCTCTGGTGCTATGGAGCTATGGAGCTCTGGTGCTATGGAGCTATGGAGCTCTGGTGCTATGGAGCTATGGAGCTCTGGTGCTATGGAGCTATGGAGCTCTGGTGCTATGGAGCTATGGAGCTCTGGTGCTATGGAGCTATGGAGCTCTGGTGCTATGGAGCTATGGAGCTCTGGTGCTATGGAGCTATGGAGCTCTGGTGCTATGGAGCTATGGAGCTATGGAGCTCTGGTGCTATGGAGCTATGGAGCTCTGGTGCTATGGAGCTATGGAGCTCTGGTGCTATGGAGCTATGGAGCTCTGGTGCTATGGAGCTCTGGTGCTATGGAGCTCTGGTGCTATGGAGCTATGGAGCTCTGGTGCTATGGAGCTCTGGAGCTCTGGAGGTATGGAGCTATGGAGCTATGGAGCCACCAGCCAGCACCCTCCGTGGCTGGATCAATGGAAGTGTTTTAGGTACCAGGCAGCCAAAGGGCCGAGGCCTCACGCTCGACCACGCCGGCGCAGAGTTCCAGCCGCTCGGATAAGCTCTGTCACTCACCCGCCGCGCAGCCACCGGTAACGGGGAAATGTCGCCGCCTTGTGGACACGCCGTTGTAAATGAATGGGCTTTCGCACTTAGTGCAATTTTAGCACACTCTCTGACTGGAGCTATGGAAGTATGGAGCTATGGAGCCACCAGCCACCCAGGCTGGAGCTATGGAGCTATGGAGCTCTGGTGCTATGGAGCTATGGAGCTCTGGTGCTATGGAGCTATGGAGCTCTGGTGCTATGGAGCTATGGAGCTCTGGTGCTATGGAGCTATGGAGCTCTGGTGCTATGGAGCTATGGAGCTCTGGTGCTATGGAGCTATGGAGCTCTGGTGCTATGGAGCTCTGGAGCTCTGGAGGTATGGAGCTATGGAGCTATGG
>NW_028232554.1:0-15000 GCF_054491065.1 Syngnathus leptorhynchus | reverse complement strand
CGACCCGTAGGACGGCCCGCCGACTACACGACCGTTTGGCAGAGCGAGTGCAAGGTTAGGCGAGCTGGGCGGTAACTCGGGTTAGTCTGGGGAGACTCGCGGTGGACAGGGTGGCGCGAATCCGGCCGGGCGGCCCCATCGATTAAGCATTGGTAGGGAGCCGAGGATGAGCCGTGCGAAGTGGCCTCGGAGGCGGTCCGTGGGGGACGACGGGGGGGGACGGGCGTCGGCCCTCCGGCCCGAGCAGAGAACGTTCGGTCACCCAAGCGGGAATCTGCGCCCCGGCCCGAGTCGGACTCGGTCGGTGCGGCCCGCTGAGGCCCTCAACTATTCCCGTACGCGGGGGTCGGGAGCTGCGGCGCTGCGCCGGCGACTTACCCGCGCGAGGCACGCACTGCGTGCGGCCAGGATGCGGAGTTGGATCGGCGCTGGTTGGGAACCCTCGGGGAACGAAGGCGGACGGCGGCCAGCCGGCGCCGACGAACCCGTCGGGGAGGGGGCTGGTGGCAGGCGCGATCGGCACTATTGCTGACTGCCGGGAGGGAAGCTGCGCCCCGGCCGAGTCAGACTCAGCCGTTGCGGCCCCCCCGAGCCCGCAGCGCGTAGCGCGGAAGCCATACGCCCCCCCGATGCGGAGCGACAGACGCCCCCGCGACCGCGGTTGGTCGGGAAGGCTTTTCGGATAGAGGTCGGACGGTGTGTGTGTGGACGGCTTCCCGTGGTGCCGCCGCTATCAAGCCGGAGGGTTTGAGAAACGACATTCGCGGAAGGACCGGCGCGGCCGGCGGACGCTCGCACGCGCGGCGCCCGACACTCAGCCGCTCGCTCGGCCTCCGTGGATCGTGGCTAGGTGGGATGGATGCCAAACCGGGTCGTCTCGGTCTCGCCGCAGTACGGTCGCGCCGGGGCCTGCGGGGCGGCGCGGGGAGCGCACGCTCACGCGGCGGCCGGGGCGCTAGAGTGCGACCCGCAGTGGGTAGGAACCGTCCACCCGACGTCGGACGAGCCGAGGCCGATGGAGGCCCTACCAAGGCGGGTCATGAGTGCCAGTCGGTCAGTTGGGTGAGGGGGTACTCGGAGGCCCGCCGGGAGCAGACGGGCGACCGGGGATGGGGGGCGTACGCGGGCGGGCGCCGGGAGAAGACGGCCCGTCCGGGGTCGAATCTCGGCCTGTGTTTTCGGAGCCGGCCGGGCATCACGCTCCCTCCTTGGATGGACAACATTCGTAGTTGACACTTTGTGTCATTTTATCCGAGCGGGCGGGCGCCTCGAGAGGCGGACCGTCCGGGGCGACTCTCGGCCTGTGTTTTCGGAGCCGGCCGGGCCTCACGCTCCCTCCTTGGATGGACAACATTCGTAGTTGACACTTTGTGTCATTTTATCCGAGCAGACGGGCGCCGCGAGGCGGACCGTCCGGGGCGACTCTCGGCCTGTGTTTTCGGAGCCGGCCGGGCATCACGCTCCCTCCTTGGATGGACAACATTCGTAGTTGACACTTTGTGTCATTTTATCCGAGCAGACGGGCGCCGCGAGGCGACCGTCCGGGGCGACTCTCGGCCTGTGTTTAAGGAGCCGGCCGGGCATCACGCTCCTTCCTTGGATGGACAACATTCGTAGTTGACACTTTGTGTCATTTTATCCGAGCGGGCGGGCGCCGCGAGGCGGACCGTCCGGGGCGACTCTCGGCCTGTGTTTAAGGAGCCGGCCGGGCATCACGCTCCTTCCTTGGATGGACAACATTCGCAGTTGACACTTTGTGTCATTTTATCCGAGCAGACGGGCGCCGCGAGGCGGACCGTCCGGGGCGACTCTCGGCCTGTGTTTTCGGAGCCGGCCGGGCATCACGCTCCCTCCTTGGATGGACAACATTCGTAGTTGACACTTTGTGTCATTTTATCCGAGCAGACGGGCGCCGCGAGGCGACCGTCCGGGGCGACTCTCGGCCTGTGTTTAAGGAGCCGGCCGGGCATCACGCTCCTTCCTTGGATGGACAACATTCGTAGTTGACACTTTGTGTCATTTTATCCGAGCGGGCGGGCGCCGCGAGGCGGACCGTCCGGGGCGACTCTCGGCCTGTGTTTAAGGAGCCGGCCGGGCATCACGCTCCTTCCTTGGATGGACAACATTCGCAGTTGACACTTTGTGTCATTTTATCCGAGCAGACGGGCGCCGCGAGGCGGACCGTCCGGGGCGACTCTCGGCCTGTGTTTTCGGAGCCGGCCGGGCATCACGCTCCCTCCTTGGATGGACAACATTCGTAGTTGACACTTTGTGTCATTTTATCCGAGCAGACGGGCGCCGCGAGGCGGACCGTCCGGGGCGACTCTCGGCCTGTGTTTAAGGAGCCGGCCGGGCATCACGCTCCTTCCTTGGATGGACAACATTCGCAGTTGACACTTTGTGTCATTTTGTTCGGCCTGTGTTTAAGGAGGCGGCCGTCCTCCACTCGGTCCGTGTTTAAGGAGCGACACTCGCGCTCCGGTTCGGCCTGTATTTAGGGAGGCGGCCGTCCTCCGCTTGGTCTGTGTTAAGGGCGACACTCTGTCCATGTTTGAGGAGCCTGGCCCTGACGCTCCTCTCCGGCCTGTGTTTAAGGAGGCGGCCGTCCTCCCCTTGGTCCGTGTTAAGGGCGACACTCGGTCCATGTTTGAGGAGCCTGGCCCTGACGCTCCTCTCCGGCCTGTGTTTAAGGAGGCGGCCGTCCTCCCCTTGGTCCGTGTTAAGGGCGACACTCGGTCCATGTTTGAGGAGCCTGGCCCTGACGCTCCTCTCCGGCCTGTGTTTAAGGAGGCGGCCGTCCTCACCCTTGGTCTGTGTTAAGGGCGACACTCGGTCCATGTTTGAGGAGCCTGGCCCTGACGCTCCTCTCCGGCCTGTGTTTAAGGAGGCGGCCGTCCTCCCCTTGGTCCGTGTTAAGGGCGACACTCGGTCCATGTTTGAGGAGCCTGGCCCTGACGCTCCTCTCCGGCCTGTGTTTAAGGAGGCGGCCGTCCTCCCCTTGGTCCGTGTTAAGGGCGACACTCGGTCCATGTTTGAGGAGCCTGGCCCTGACGCTCCTCTCCGGCCTGTGTTTAAGGAGGCGGCCGTCCTCCCCTTGGTCTGTGTTAAGGGCGACACTCGGTCCATGTTTGAGGAGCCTGGCCCTGACGCTCCTCTCCGGCCTGTGTTTAAGGAGGCGGCCGTCCTCCCCTTGGTCTGTGTTAAGGGCGACACTCGGTCCATGTTTGAGGAGCCTGGCCCTGACGCTCCTCTCCGGCCTGTGTTTAAGGAGGCGGCCGTCCTCCACTTCCTTCCATGCACCACCACATTCGCAGTTGACACTTTGCCATTTTTTCAGAGAGGTGACACTTAGTCGTTTTTTCGAAAGTTGACACTTAGTCGTTTTTTCGAAAGTTGACACTTTGCCGTTTTTTCAGAGAGGCGACACTTAGTCGTTTTTTCGAAAGTTGACACTTAGCAGTTTTTTCGAAAGTTGACACTTAGCCGTTTTTTCGAAAGTTGACACTTAGCCGTTTTTTCGAAAGTTGACACTTAGTCACTTTTTCGCCACAGTGACACCTCCAGCGCGTGCCACGGCGCTTTTCAGGTCTTCTATCCGACCTTGTGCTGTCGAGGACGGCGTGTCCGACGCCGTGGGGAGACCAGCACCATCTCCTCCATACTCGTAAACGGGGTGCTTTGGAAAACGGGGGGAAAGTCGATGAGTACACTGACTACTGGGACCATTTCATTGTACTCTGGCGCACCTGAAGACCAAAAAAGGTACTGCACCTTAGCCCGGGTACCTCACCCCCTGGTACCTCGAGGAGAACTTAGAAAAATTTCGACAAATTTTTGGTGAGCTCCAGGGAGAGAGGCTGATTTTTCGCTTTTTGAGGCCGACCGCCGAACCGGCGCGGGGCGGACTCACAAGCCCCGCAGAGCCGTGGGCACTTAGTCGTTTTTTCAGAGAGGCGACACTTAGTCGTTTTTTCAGAGGCGACACTTAGTCGTTTTTTCGAAAGTTGACACTTAGCCGTTTTTTCGAAAGTCGACACTTAGCCGTTTTTTTGGAAAGTTGACACTTAGTCGTTTTTTCGAAAGTTGACACTTAGTCGTTTTTTCGCCACAATTGGCTCTGAGCTCCAGGGGGAGAGCCTGGTTTTGCCTTATTTCAGGCCGGCTGGGGAACCGGCGCGGGTCGGATGCACGAGCCCGGCAGAGCCGTGGGCACTTAGAAAATTTTCGCCGATTAAGCTGGGACCTCCAGGCGGAGACCGGCATTCCTCGTCCTCGGGGTTCGACCCAGGAACCGGCGCTGGGCAGACGCCGTAGCCACGCAGAGCCGTGGGCACTTAGAAAATATTCGCCAAGTTGGCTCTGAGCTCCAGGCGGAGAGGCTGGTTTTGCCTTATATCAGGCCGGCTGGGGAACCGGCGCGGGTCGGATGCACGAGCCCGCAGAGCCGTGGGCACTTTGCCATTTTCTCAGAGTCGACACTTAGTCGTTTTTTCAGAGAGGCGACACTCTGTCGTTTTTTCGAAAGTTGACACTTTGCCGTTTTTTCAGAGAGGCGACACTTAGCCGTTTTTTCAGAGATGTGACACTTAGCCGTTTTTTCAGAGATGTGACACTTAGCCGTTTTTTCAGAGATGTGACACTTTGCCGTTTTTTCGAAAGTTGACACTTAGCCGTTTTTTCGAAAGTCGACACTTAGCCGTTTTTTCAGAGATGTGACACTTTGCCGTTTTTTCGAAAGTTGACACTTAGCCGTTTTTTCGAAAGTTGACACTTAGTCGTTTTTTCACAGATGTGACACTTAGAAACTTTTTGCCAAGTTGGCTGTGAGCTCCAGGAGGAGACCGTTATTTTTCGTCATTCGAGGCCGACTGCGGAACCGGCGCTGGGCGGACGCCAAAGCTCGGCAGGGCCGTGGGCACTTAGAAACTTTTTGCCAAGTTGGCTGTGAGCTCCAGGAGGAGACCGTTATTTTTCGTCATTCGAGGCCGACTGCGGAACCGGCGCTGGGCGGACGCCAAAGCTCGGCAGGGCCGTGGGCACTTAGAAACTTTTTGCCAAGTTGGCTGTGAGCTCCAGGAGGAGACCGTCATTTTTCGTCATTCGAGGCCGACTGCGGAACCGGCGCTGAGCGGACGCCAAAGCTCGGCAGGGCCGTGGGCACTTAGAAACTTTTTGCCAAGTTGGCTGTGAGCTCCAGGAGGAGACCGTTATTTTTCGTCATTCGAGGCCGACTGCGGAACCGGCGCTGGGCGGACGCCAAAGCTCGGCAGGGCCGTGGGCACTTAGAAACTTTTTGCCAAGTTGGCTGTGAGCTCCAGGAGGAGACCGTTATTTTTCGTCATTCGAGGCCGACTGCGGAACCGGCGCTGGGCGGACGCCAAAGCTCGGCAGGGCCGTGGGCACTTAGAAACTTTTTGCCAAGTTGGCTGTGAGCTCCAGGAGGAGACCGTTATTTTTCGTCATTCGAGGCCGACTGCGGAACCGGCGCTGGGCGGACGCCAAAGCTCGGCAGGGCCGTGGGCACTTAGAAACTTTTTGCCAAGTTGGCTGTGAGCTCCAGGAGGAGACCGTCATTTTTCGTCATTCGAGGCCGACTGCGGCACCGGCGCTGAGCGGACGCCAAAGCTCGGCAGGGCCGTGGGCACTTAGAAACTTTTTGCCAAGTTGGCTGTGAGCTCCAGGAGGAGACCGTTATTTTTCGTCATTCGAGGCCGACTGCGGAACCGGCGCTGGGCGGACGCCAAAGCTCGGCAGGGCCGTGGGCACTTAGAAACTTTTTGCCAAGTTGGCTGTGAGCTCCAGGAGGAGACCGTCATTTTTCGTCATTCGAGGCCGACTGCGGAACCGGCGCTGAGCGGACGCCAAAGCTCGGCAGGGCCGTGGGCACTTAGAAACTTTTTGCCAAGTTGGCTGTGAGCTCCAGGAGGAGACCGTTATTTTTCGTCATTCGAGGCCGACTGCGGAACCGGCGCTGGGCGGACGCCAAAGCTCGGCAGGGCCGTGGGCACTTAGAAACTTTTTGCCAAGTTGGCTGTGAGCTCCAGGAGGAGACCGTTATTTTTCGTCATTCGAGGCCGACTGCGGAACCGGCGCTGGGCGGACGCCAAAGCTCGGCAGGGCCGTGGGCACTTAGAAACTTTTTGCCAAGTTGGCTGTGAGCTCCAGGAGGAGACCGTTATTTTTCGTCATTCGAGGCCGACTGCGGAACCGGCGCTGGGCGGACGCCAAAGCTCGGCAGGGCCGTGGGCACTTAGAAACTTTTTGCCAAGTTGGCTGTGAGCTCCAGGAGGAGACCGTCATTTTTCGTCATTCGAGGCCGACTGCGGCACCGGCGCTGAGCGGACGCCAAAGCTCGGCAGGGCCGTGGGCACTTAGAAACTTTTTGCCAAGTTGGCTGTGAGCTCCAGGAGGAGACCGTTATTTTTCGTCATTCGAGGCCGACTGCGGAACCGGCGCTGGGCGGACGCCAAAGCTCGGCAGGGCCGTGGGCACTTAGAAACTTTTTGCCAAGTTGGCTGTGAGCTCCAGGAGGAGACCGTCATTTTTCGTCATTCGAGGCCGACTGCGGAACCGGCGCTGAGCGGACGCCAAAGCTCGGCAGGGCCGTGGGCACTTAGAAACTTTTTGCCAAGTTGGCTGTGAGCTCCAGGAGGAGACCGTTATTTTTCGTCATTCGAGGCCGACTGCGGAACCGGCGCTGGGCGGACGCCAAAGCTCGGCAGGGCCGTGGGCACTTAGAAACTTTTTGCCAAGTTGGCTGTGAGCTCCAGGAGGAGACCGTTATTTTTCGTCATTCGAGGCCGACTGCGGAACCGGCGCTGGGCGGACGCCAAAGCTCGGCAGGGCCGTGGGCACTTAGAAACTTTTTGCCAAGTTGGCTGTGAGCTCCAGGAGGAGACCGTTATTTTTCGTCATTCGAGGCCGACTGCGGAACCGGCGCTGGGCGGACGCCAAAGCTCGGCAGGGCCGTGGGCACTTAGAAACTTTTTGCCAAGTTGGCTGTGAGCTCCAGGAGGAGACCGTCATTTTTCGTCATTCGAGGCCGACTGCGGCACCGGCGCTGAGCGGACGCCAAAGCTCGGCAGGGCCGTGGGCACTTAGAAACTTTTTGCCAAGTTGGCTGTGAGCTCCAGGAGGAGACCGTTATTTTTCGTCATTCGAGGCCGACTGCGGAACCGGCGCTGGGCGGACGCCAAAGCTCGGCAGGGCCGTGGGCACTTAGAAACTTTTTGCCAAGTTGGCTGTGAGCTCCAGGAGGAGACCGTCATTTTTCGTCATTCGAGGCCGACTGCGGAACCGGCGCTGAGCGGACGCCAAAGCTCGGCAGGGCCGTGGGCACTTAGAAACTTTTTGCCAAGTTGGCTGTGAGCTCCAGGAGGAGACCGTTATTTTTCGTCATTCGAGGCCGACTGCGGAACCGGCGCTGGGCGGACGCCAAAGCTCGGCAGGGCCGTGGGCACTTAGAAACTTTTTGCCAAGTTGGCTGTGAGCTCCAGGAGGAGACCGTTATTTTTCGTCATTCGAGGCCGACTGCGGAACCGGCGCTGGGCGGACGCCAAAGCTCGGCAGGGCCGTGGGCACTTAGAAACTTTTTGCCAAGTTGGCTGTGAGCTCCAGGAGGAGACCGTTATTTTTCGTCATTCGAGGCCGACTGCGGAACCGGCGCTGGGCGGACGCCAAAGCTCGGCAGGGCCGTGGGCACTTAGAAACTTTTTGCCAAGTTGGCTGTGAGCTCCAGGAGGAGACCGTCATTTTTCGTCATTCGAGGCCGACTGCGGCACCGGCGCTGAGCGGACGCCAAAGCTCGGCAGGGCCGTGGGCACTTAGAAACTTTTTGCCAAGTTGGCTGTGAGCTCCAGGAGGAGACCGTTATTTTTCGTCATTCGAGGCCGACTGCGGAACCGGCGCTGGGCGGACGCCAAAGCTCGGCAGGGCCGTGGGCACTTAGAAACTTTTTGCCAAGTTGGCTGTGAGCTCCAGGAGGAGACCGTCATTTTTCGTCATTCGAGGCCGACTGCGGCACCGGCGCTGAGCGGACGCCAAAGCTCGGCAGGGCCGTGGGCACTTAGAAACTTTTTGCCAAGTTGGCTGTGAGCTCCAGGAGGAGACCGTTATTTTTCGTCATTCGAGGCCGACTGCGGAACCGGCGCTGGGCGGACGCCAAAGCTCGGCAGGGCCGTGGGCACTTAGAAACTTTTTGCCAAGTTGGCTGTGAGCTCCAGGAGGAGACCGTCATTTTTCGTCATTCGAGGCCGACTGCGGCACCGGCGCTGAGCGGACGCCAAAGCTCGGCAGGGCCGTGGGCACTTAGAAACTTTTTGCCAAGTTGGCTGTGAGCTCCAGGAGGAGACCGTTATTTTTCGTCATTCGAGGCCGACTGCGGAACCGGCGCTGGGCGGACGCCAAAGCTCGGCAGGGCCGTGGGCACTTAGAAACTTTTTGCCAAGTTGGCTGTGAGCTCCAGGAGGAGACCGTCATTTTTCGTCATTCGAGGCCGACTGCGGCACCGGCGCTGAGCGGACGCCAAAGCTCGGCAGGGCCGTGGGCACTTTGCCACTTTTTCGCCACAATTGGCTGTGAGCTCCAGGAGGAGACCGTTATTTTTCGTCATTCTAGGCCGGTTGCAGAACCGGCGCGGCTCGGATGCACGAGCCCGCAGAGCCGTGGGCACTTAGAAAAATTTCAGAGAGGCGACACTTTGCCATTTTTTCAGAGAGGTGACACTTAGTCGTTTTTTCGAAAGTTGACACTTAGCCGTTTTTTCGAAAGTTGACACTTAGTCGTTTTTTCGAAAGTTGACACTTAGTCGTTTTTTCGCCAAAGTGCCCACCTCCAGCGCGTGCCACGGCGCTTTCCAGGTCTTCTATCCGACCTTGTGCTGTCGAGGACGGCGTGTCCGACGCCGTGGGGAGACCAGCACCATCTCCTCCATACTCGTAAACGAGGTGCTTTGGAAAACGGGGGGAAAGTCGATGAGTACACTGACTACTGGGACCATTTCATTGTACTCTGGCGCACCTGAAGACCAAAAAAGGTACTGCACCTTAGCCCGGGTACCTCACCCCCTGGTACCTCGAGGTGAGCTCCAGGGAGAGAGGCTGATTTTTTGCTTTTTGAGGCCGACCACCGAACCGGCGCGGGGCGGACTCACAAGCCCCGCAGAGCCGTGGGCACTTAGTCGTTTTTTCGAAAGTTGACACTTAGTCGTTTTTTCGCCGATTTTGCTGGGACCTCCAGGCGAGGACCGGCGTTTTTCGTCTTCCGGGTCCGACCCGGGAACCAGCGCCGAGCGGACACATTCGCTCGCTAGTGCCGTTGGCACTTAGAAAATTTTTCGTTTGTCATGAGCTCCGGGCGGAGACCGGCGTTTTTCGTCTTCCGGGTCCGACCCGGGAACCAGCGCCGAGCGGACACATTCGCTCGCAAGTGCCGTTGGCACTTAGAAAATTTTTCGTTTGTCATGAGCTCCGGGCGGAGAGCGGCGTTTTTCGTCTTCCGGGTTCGACCCGGGAACCAGCGCCGAGCGGACACATTCGCTCGCTAGTGCCGTTGGCACTTAGAAAATGTTTCGTTTGTCATGAGCTCCGGGCGGAGAGCGGCGTTTTTCGTCTTCCGGGTTCGACCCGGGAACCAGCGCCGAGCGGACACATTCGCTCGCTAGTGCCGTTGGCACTTAGAAAATTTTTCGTTTGTCATGAGCTCCGGGCGGAGAGCGGCGTTTTTCGTCTTCCGGGTTCGACCCGGGAACCAGCGCCGAGCGGACACATTCGCTCGCTAGTGCCGTTGGCACTTAGAAAATTTTTCGTTTGTCATGAGCTCCGGGCGGAGAGCGGCGTTTTTCGTCTTCCGGGTTCGACCCGGGAACCAGCGCCGAGCGGACACATTCGCTCGCTAGTGCCGTTGGCACTTAGAAAATTTTTCGTTTGTCATGAGCTCCGGGCGGAGACCGGCATTTTTCGTCATTCGAGGCCGACGGGGGAACCAGCCGGAGCGGACACGTTTGCTCGGAAGAGCCGTTGGCACTTAGAAAAAATTCCGTGTCTCGTGAGCTCCAGGGGGGACAGGCTGGTTTTATTCATCCGTAGCCGACATGGGAACCAGCGCGGAGCGGATTGGTGTTGCGCTGCCATATACCTCATCTCTCTCAAGAGTCCCCCCCTTATACGTGCCGATGGTGTTTTGGAAAACGGGGGGTAACTGGATGAGTACACTGACTAGTGGGACCAAGTACACTAATAGCCCCTGGTACCTAAAATGGAAGTATAGAGGCCGACTTTCGGGCAAGATCACGCCGGGTTAGGCTTCCAGGACCTCGGCTAAGCAATTTTAACGGGTTGCCCGGTTCTTTTTTGAACCAGCCCGGTTCTTTTTTTTTATCCAGCCCGGTTCTTTTTACACTTCCAGCTGGAGCTCGGGAGCGGCTTTTTGCACAAGATCACGCCGTGTTAGGCTTCCAGGACCTCAGCTAAGCAATTTTAACGGGTCGCCCGGTTCTTTTTTGATCCAGCCCGGTTCTTTTTTTTATCCAGCCTGGTTCTTTTTACACTTCCAGCTGGAGCTCGGGAGCGGCTTTTTGCACAAGAACACGCCGTGTTAGGCTTCCAGGACCTCGGCTAAGCAATTTTAACGGGTCGCCCGGTTCTTTTTTGATCCAGCCCGGTTCTTTTTTTTATCCAGCCTGGTTCTTTTTACACTTCCAGCTGGAGCTCGGGAGCGGCTTTTTGCACAAGAACACGCCGTGTTAGGCTTCCAGGACCTCGGCTAAGCAATTTTAACGGGTCGCCCGGTTCTTTTTTGATCCAGCCCGGTTCTTTTTTTTATCCAGCCTGGTTCTTTTTACACTTCCAGCTGGAGCTCGGGAGCGGCTTTTTGCACAAGATCACGCCGTGTTAGGCTTCCAGGACCTCGGCTAAGCAATTTTAACGGGTCGCCCGGTTCTTTTTTGATCCAGCCCGGTTCTTTTTTTTATCCAGCCTGGTTCTTTTTACACTTCCAGCTGGAGCTCGGGAGCGGCTTTTTGCACAAGATCACGCCGTGTTAGGCTTCCAGGACCTCGGCTAAGCAATTTTAACGGGTCGCCCGGTTCTTTTTTTTTATCCAGCCCGGTTCTTTTTTTATCCAGCCCGGTTCTTTTTACACTTCCAGCTGGAGCTCGGGAGCGGCTTTTTGCACAAGATCACGCCGTGTTAGGCTTCCAGGACCTCGGCTAAGCAATTTTAACGGGTTGCCCGGTTCTTTTTTGAACCAGCCCGGTTCTTTTTTTTATCCAGCCTGGTTCTTTTTACACTTCCAGCTGGAGCTCGGGAGCGGCTTTTTGCACAAGAACACGCCGTGTTAGGCTTCCAGGACCTCGGCTAAGCAATTTTAACGGGTCGCCCGGTTCTTTTTTGATCCAGCCCGGTTCTTTTTTTTATCCAGCCTGGTTCTTTTTACACTTCCAGCTGGAGCTCGGGAGCGGCTTTTTGCACAAGAACACGCCGTGTTAGGCTTCCAGGACCTCGGCTAAGCAATTTTAACGGGTTGCCCGGTTCTTTTTTGAACCAGCCCGGTTCTTTTTTTTATCCAGCCTGGTTCTTTTTACACTTCCAGCTGGAGCTCGGGAGCGGCTTTTTGCACAAGAACACGCCGTGTTAGGCTTCCAGGACCTCGGCTAAGCAATTTTAACGGGTCGCCCGGTTCTTTTTTGATCCAGCCCGGTTCTTTTTTTTATCCAGCCTGGTTCTTTTTACACTTCCAGCTGGAGCTCGGGAGCGGCTTTTTGCACAAGATCACGCCGTGTTAGGCTTCCAGGACCTCGGCTAAGCAATTTTAACGGGTCGCCCGGTTCTTTTTTTTATCCAGCCCGGTTCTTTTTTTATCCAGCCCGGTTCTTTTTACACTTCCAGCTGGAGCTCGGGAGCGGCTTTTTGCACAAGATCACGCCGTGTTAGGCTTCCAGGACCTCGGCTAAGCAATTTTAACGGGTCGCCCGGTTCTTTTTTGATCCAGCCCGGTTCTTTTTTTTATCCAGCCTGGTTCTTTTTACACTTCCAGCTGGAGCTCGGGAGCGGCTTTTTGCACAAGAACACGCCGTGTTAGGCTTCCAGGACCTCGGCTAAGCAATTTTAACGGGTCGCCCGGTTCTTTTTTTTATCCAGCCCGGTTCTTTTTTTATCCAGCCCGGTTCTTTTTACACTTCCAGCTGGAGCTCGGGAGCGGCTTTTTGCACAAGATCACGCCGTGTTAGGCTTCCAGGACCTCGGCTAAGCAATTTTAACGGGTCGCCCGGTTCTTTTTTGATCCAGCCCGGTTCTTTTTTTTATCCAGCCTGGTTCTTTTTACACTTCCAGCTGGAGCTCGGGAGCGGCTTTTTGCACAAGAACACGCCGTGTTAGGCTTCCAGGACCTCGGCTAAGCAATTTTAACGGGTCGCCCGGTTCTTTTTTTTATCCAGCCCGGTTCTTTTTTTATCCAGCCCGGTTCTTTTTACACTTCCAGCTGGAGCTCGGGAGCGGCTTTTTGCACAAGATCACGCCGTGTTAGGCTTCCAGGACCTCGGCTAAGCAATTTTAACGGGTCGCCCGGTTCTTTTTTGATCCAGCCCGGTTCTTTTTTTTATCCAGCCCGGTTCTTTTTACACTTCCAGCTGGAGCTTGGGAGCGGCTTTTTGCACAAGAACACGCCGTGTTAGGCTTCCAGGACCTCGGCTAAGCAATTTTAACGGGTCGCCCGGTTCTTTTTTGATCCAGCCCGGTTCTTTTTTTATCCAGCCCGGTTCTTTTTACACTTCCAGCTGGAGCTCGGGAGCGGCTTTTTGCACAAGATCACGCCGGGTTAGGCTTCCAGGACCTCGGCTAAGCAATTTTAACGGGTCGCCCGGTTCTTTTTTGATCCAGCCCGGTTCTTTTTTTATCCAGCCCGGTTCTTTTTACACTTCCAGCTGGAGCTCGGGAGCGGTTTTTTGCACAAGATCACGCCGTGTTAGGCTTCCAGGACCTCGGCTAAGCAATTTTAACGGGTCGCCCGGTTCTTTTTTGATCCAGCCCGGTTCTTTTTTTTATCCAGCCCGGTTCTTTTCACACTTCCAGCTGGAGCTCGGCAGCGGCTATTTGCACAAGATCACGCCGGGTTAGGCTTCCAGGACCTCGGCTAAGCAATTTTAACGGGTCGCCCGGTTCTTTTTTGATCCAGCCCGGTTCTTTTTTTATCCAGCCCGGTTCTTTTTACACTTCCAGCTGGAGCTCGGGAGCGGCTTTTTGCACAAGATCACGCCGTGTTAGGCTTCCAGGACCTCGGCTAAGCAATTTTAACGGGTCGCCCGGTTCTTTTTTGATCCAGCCCGGTTCTTTTTTTATCCAGCCCGGTTCTTTTTACACTTCCAGCTGGAGCTCGGGAGCGGTTTTTTGCACAAGATCACGCCGTGTTAGGCTTCCAGGACCTCGGCTAAGCAATTTTAACGGGCCGCCCGGTTCTTTTTTGATCCAGCCCGGTTCTTTTTTGATCCAGCCCGGTTCTTTTTCCACTTCCAGCTGGAGCTCAGCAGCGGCTTTTTGCACAAGATCACGCCGGGTTAGGCTTCCAGGACCTCGGCTAAGCAATTTTAACGGGTCGCCCGGTTCTTTTTTGATCCAGCCCGGTTCTTTTTTTATCCAGCCCGGTTCTTTTTACACTTCCAGCTGGAGCTCGGGAGCGGTTTTTTGCACAAGATCACGCCGTGTTAGGCTTCCAGGACCTCGGCTAAGCAATTTTAACGGGCCGCCCGGTTCTTTTTTGATCCAGCCCGGTTCTTTTTTGATCCAGCCCGGTTCTTTTTCCACTTCCAGCTGGAGCTCAGCAGCGGCTTTTTGCACAAGATCACGCCGGGTTAGGCTTCCAGGACCTCGGCTAAGCACTTCTAACGGGTCGCCCGGTTCTTTTTTTGAACCAGCCCGGTTCTTTTTACACTTCCAGCTGGAGCTCAGCAGCGGCTTTTTGCACAAGATCACGCCGGGTTAGGGTTCCAGGACCTCGGCTAAGCAATTTTAACGGGCCGCCCGGTTCTTTTTTTGATCCAGCCCGGTTCTTTTTACACTTCCAGCTGGAGCTCAGCAGCGGCTTTTTGCACAAGATCACGCCGGGTTAGGCTTCCAGGACCTCGCCTAAGCACTTCTAACGGGCCCTGGTCCACCCCTGCCAGCGCATTTCAAAACTTGGCATTAATTTCGACCTAAGAGACGAAGTCTGATTTTTTTCTACCACTTGGGCGGCCTTTTTGCACCCAGAACACCCGCACCGGCACCATAAATTCGAAGGGTGCCGAGTGCGTCGGCGCAGATTCTGCGACGGAGTGACACTTCCCTCTTGTGGACATTCGGCGGTAGGTGAAATGCGCACTCGGTCTTCTCTTTTCTTTTCCTTCCAGTGAAACTTTGGCAACATTCTGCGAGCTGCTGGCTTCCAGAACCTCGGCCAAGCAGGTGGAGGATTTTTTTCCACTTCCAGCTGGAGGTGAGGAGGGACTTTTTGGGCAAGATCACGCCGACTTAGCAAGCAAGGTGGAAGTGCCAGCATGCTCCGTGGCTGGAAGTGTGGATGTGCCAGCACCCTCCCTGCCTATGGAAGTGTGGAGCTCCAGCACCCTCCCTGCCTATGGAAGTGTGGAGCTCCAGCACCCTCCCTGCCTATGGAAGTGTGGAGCTCCAGCACCCTCCCTGCCTATGGAAGTGTGGAGCTCCAGCACCCTCCCTGCCTATGGAAGTGTGGAGCTCCAGCACCCTCCCTGCCTATGGAAGTGTGGAGCTCCAGCACCCTCCCTGCCTATGGAAGTGTGGAGCTCCAGCACCCTCCCTGCCTATGGAAGTGTGGAGCTCCAGCACCCTCCCTGCCTATGGAAGTGTGGAGCTCCAGCACCCTCCCTGCCTATGGAAGTGTGGAGCTCCAGCACCCTCCCTGCCTATGGAAGTGTGGAGCTCCAGCACCCTCCCTGCCTATGGAAGTGTGGAGCTCCAGCACCCTCCCTGCCTATGGAAGTGTGGAGCTCCA
>NW_028232553.1:0-20000 GCF_054491065.1 Syngnathus leptorhynchus | reverse complement strand
AGCCACGGAGGGTGCTGGCTGGTGGCTCCATAGCTCCATAGCTCCATACCTCCAGAGCTCCAGAGCTCCATAGCACCAGAGCTCCATAGCTCCATAGCACCAGAGCTCCATAGCACCAGAGCTCCATAGCACCAGAGCTCCATAGCTCCATAGCACCAGAGCTCCATAGCTCCATAGCACCAGAGCTCCATAGCTCCATAGCACCAGAGCTCCATAGCTCCATAGCTCCATAGCACCAGAGCTCCATAGCTCCATAGCACCAGAGCTCCATAGCTCCATAGCACCAGAGCTCCATAGCTCCATAGCACCAGAGCTCCATAGCTCCATAGCACCAGAGCTCCATAGCTCCATAGCACCAGAGCTCCATAGCTCCATAGCACCAGAGCTCCATAGCTCCATAGCACCAGAGCTCCATAGCTCCATAGCACCAGAGCTCCATAGCTCCATAGCACCAGAGCTCCATAGCTCCATAGCTCCAGGGCTCCATAGCTCCAGGGCTCCATAGCTCCATAGCTCCAGGGCTCCATAGCTCCAGGGCTCCAGGGCTCCATAGCTCCATACCTCCAGAGCTCCATAGCTCCATACTTCCAGAGCTCCATAGCTCCATAGCTCCATACTTCCATAGCTCCAGCCGCGGAGGGTGCTGGCTGGTGGCTCCATAGCTCCATACTTCCATACTTGCAGCCACGGAGTTGGCTAAAATTGCACTAAGTGCGAAAGCCCATTCATTTACAACGGCGTGTCCGCCAGGCGGCGACATTTCCCCGTTACCGGTGGCTGCGCGGCGGGTGAGTGACAGAGCTTATCCGAGCGGCTGGAACTCTGCGCCGGCGTGGTCGAGCGTGAGGCCCCGGCCCTTTGGCTGCCTGGTACCTAAAACACTTCCATTGATCCAGCCACGGAGGGTGCTGGCTGGTGGCTCCATAGCTCCATAGCTCCATAGCACCAGAGCTCCATAGCTCCATAGCACCAGAGCTCCATAGCTCCATAGCACCAGAGCTCCATAGCTCCATAGCACCAGAGCTCCAGAGCTCCATAGCACCAGAGCTCCAGAGCTCCATAGCACCAGAGCTCCATAGCTCCATAGCACCAGAGCTCCAGAGCTCCATAGCACCAGAGCTCCATAGCTCCATAGCACCAGAGCTCCATAGCTCCATAGCACCAGAGCTCCATAGCTCCATAGCACCAGAGCTCCATAGCTCCATAGCACCAGAGCTCCATAGCTCCATAGCTCCAGGGCTCCATAGCTCCAGGGCTCCATAGCTCCATAGCTCCAGGGCTCCATAGCTCCAGGGCTCCAGGGCTCCATAGCTCCAGGGCTCCAGGGCTCCATAGCTCCATACCTCCAGAGCTCCATAGCTCCATACTTCCAGAGCTCCATAGCTCCATAGCGCCATACTTCCATAGCTCCATAGCTCCATACTTCCATAGCACCAGAGCTCCATAGCTCCAGAGCTCCATAGCTCCAGCCTGGGTGGCTGGTGGCTCCATAGCTCCATACTTCCATAGCTCCAGTCAGAGAGTTGGCGAAAATTGCACTAAGTGCGAAAGCCCATTCATTTACAACGGCGTGTCCACAAGGCGGCGACATTTCCCCGTTACCGGTGGCTGCGCGGCGGGTGAGTGACAGAGCTTATCCGAGCGGCTGGAACTCTGCGCCGGCGTGGTCGAGCGTGAGGCCTCGGCCCTTTGGCTGCCTGGTACCTAAAACACTTCCATTGATCCAGCCACGGAGGGTGCTGGCTGGTGGCTCCATAGCTCCATAGCTCCATAGCTCCATAGCTCCATAGCTCCATACTTCCATAGCTCCATACTTCCATAGCTCCAGACTTCCATAGCTCCATAGCTCCATAGCTCCATAGCTCCATACTTCCAGAGCGCCATAGCTCCATAGCACCAGAGCTCCAGAGCTCCATAGCTCCATAGCTCCATAGCCCCAGAGCTCCATAGCTCCATAGCTCCATAGCTCCAGAGCTCCATACTTCCATAGCTCCAGAGCTCCAGCCTGTCTGGTGGCTCCATAGCTCCATAGCTCCATACTTGCAGCCACGGAGCTGGCGAAAATTGCACTAAGTGCGAAAGCCCATTCATTTACAACGGCGTGTCCACAAGGCGGCGACATTTCCCCGTTACCGGTGGCTGCTTAGCGGGAGAGTGACAGAGCTTATCCGAGCGGCTGGAACTCTGGGCCGGCCTGGTCGAGCGGCTGGCCTCGGTAGTTGAGGTACCAGGGGCGGGCTGGGGAGCTCCAGGCGGGGCTTGTGAGAGAGTGTAGCCGAGCGGCTGGAACTCTGGGCCGGCGTGGTTGAGCAGCATGCCCGCGGAGGTGGCTCTTCCATAGGCACGGAGGGTGCTGGAGCTCCACACTTCCCTAGGCACGGAGGGTGCTGGAGCTCCACACTTCCATAGCTCCAGGCACGGAGGGTGCTGGAGCTCCACACTTCCATAGGCACGGAGGGTGCTGGAGCTCCATACTTCCATAGCTCCAGGCACGGAGGGTGCTGGAGCGCCACACTTCCATAGGCAGGGAGGGTGCTGGAGCTCCACACTTCCATAGGCACGGAGGGTGCTGGAGCTCCACACTTCCATAGGCAGGGAGGGTGCTGGAGCTCCACACTTCCATAGGCAGGGAGGGTGCTGGAGCTCCACACTTCCATAGGCAGGGAGGGTGCTGGAGCTCCACACTTCCATAGGCAGGGAGGGTGCTGGAGCTCCACACTTCCATAGGCAGGGAGGGTGCTGGAGCTCCACACTTCCATAGGCAGGGAGGGTGCTGGAGCTCCACACTTCCATAGGCAGGGAGGGTGCTGGAGCTCCACACTTCCATAGGCAGGGAGGGTGCTGGAGCTCCACACTTCCATAGGCAGGGAGGGTGCTGGAGCTCCACACTTCCATAGGCAGGGAGGGTGCTGGAGCTCCACACTTCCATAGGCAGGGAGGGTGCTGGAGCTCCACACTTCCATAGGCAGGGAGGGTGCTGGAGCTCCACACTTCCATAGGCAGGGAGGGTGCTGGAGCTCCACACTTCCATAGGCAGGGAGGGTGCTGGAGCTCCACACTTCCATAGGCAGGGAGGGTGCTGGAGCTCCACACTTCCATAGGCAGGGAGGGTGCTGGAGCTCCACACTTCCATAGGCAGGGAGGGTGCTGGAGCTCCACACTTCCATAGGCAGGGAGGGTGCTGGAGCTCCACACTTCCATAGGCAGGGAGGGTGCTGGAGCTCCACACTTCCATAGGCAGGGAGGGTGCTGGAGCTCCACACTTCCATAGGCAGGGAGGGTGCTGGAGCTCCACACTTCCATAGGCAGGGAGGGTGCTGGAGCTCCACACTTCCATAGGCAGGGAGGGTGCTGGAGCTCCACACTTCCATAGGCAGGGAGGGTGCTGGAGCTCCACACTTCCATAGGCAGGGAGGGTGCTGGAGCTCCACACTTCCATAGGCAGGGAGGGTGCTGGAGCTCCACACTTCCATAGGCAGGGAGGGTGCTGGAGCTCCACACTTCCATAGGCAGGGAGGGTGCTGGAGCTCCACACTTCCATAGGCAGGGAGGGTGCTGGAGCTCCACACTTCCATAGGCAGGGAGGGTGCTGGAGCTCCACACTTCCATAGGCAGGGAGGGTGCTGGAGCTCCACACTTCCATAGGCAGGGAGGGTGCTGGAGCTCCACACTTCCATAGGCAGGGAGGGTGCTGGAGCTCCACACTTCCATAGGCAGGGAGGGTGCTGGAGCTCCACACTTCCATAGGCAGGGAGGGTGCTGGAGCTCCACACTTCCATAGGCAGGGAGGGTGCTGGAGCTCCACACTTCCATAGGCAGGGAGGGTGCTGGAGCTCCACACTTCCATAGGCAGGGAGGGTGCTGGAGCTCCACACTTCCATAGGCAGGGAGGGTGCTGGAGCTCCACACTTCCATAGGCAGGGAGGGTGCTGGAGCTCCACACTTCCATAGGCAGGGAGGGTGCTGGAGCTCCACACTTCCATAGGCAGGGAGGGTGCTGGAGCTCCACACTTCCATAGGCAGGGAGGGTGCTGGAGCTCCACACTTCCATAGGCAGGGAGGGTGCTGGAGCTCCACACTTCCATAGGCAGGGAGGGTGCTGGAGCTCCACACTTCCATAGGCAGGGAGGGTGCTGGAGCTCCACACTTCCATAGGCAGGGAGGGTGCTGGAGCTCCACACTTCCATAGGCAGGGAGGGTGCTGGAGCTCCACACTTCCATAGGCAGGGAGGGTGCTGGAGCTCCACACTTCCATAGGCAGGGAGGGTGCTGGAGCTCCACACTTCCATAGGCAGGGAGGGTGCTGGAGCTCCACACTTCCATAGGCAGGGAGGGTGCTGGAGCTCCACACTTCCATAGGCAGGGAGGGTGCTGGAGCTCCACACTTCCATAGGCAGGGAGGGTGCTGGAGCTCCACACTTCCATAGGCAGGGAGGGTGCTGGAGCTCCACACTTCCATAGGCAGGGAGGGTGCTGGAGCTCCACACTTCCATAGGCAGGGAGGGTGCTGGAGCTCCACACTTCCATAGGCAGGGAGGGTGCTGGAGCTCCACACTTCCATAGGCAGGGAGGGTGCTGGAGCTCCACACTTCCATAGGCAGGGAGGGTGCTGGCACATCCACACTTCCAGCCACGGAGCATGCTGGCACTTCCACCTTGCTTGCTAAGTCGGCGTGATCTTGCCCAAAAAGTCCCTCCTCACCTCCAGCTGGAAGTGGAAAAAAATCCTCCACCTGCTTGGCCGAGGTTCTGGAAGCCAGCAGCTCGCAGAATGTTGCCAAAGTTTCACTGGAAGGAAAAGAAAAGAGAAGACCGAGTGCGCATTTCACCTACCGCCGAATGTCCACAAGAGGGAAGTGTCACTCCGTCGCAGAATCTGCGCCGACGCACTCGGCACCCTTCGAATTTATGGTGCCGGTGCGGGTGTTCTGGGTGCAAAAAGGCCGCCCAAGTGGTAGAAAAAAATCAGACTTCGTCTCTTAGGTCGAAATTAATGCCAAGTTTTGAAATGCGCTGGCAGGGGTGGACCAGGGCCCGTTAGAAGTGCTTAGGCGAGGTCCTGGAAGCCTAACCCGGCGTGATCTTGTGCAAAAAGCCGCTGCTGAGCTCCAGCTGGAAGTGTAAAAAGAACCGGGCTGGATCAAAAAAAGAACCGGGCGGCCCGTTAAAATTGCTTAGCCGAGGTCCTGGAACCCTAACCCGGCGTGATCTTGTGCAAAAAGCCGCTGCTGAGCTCCAGCTGGAAGTGTAAAAAGAACCGGGCTGGTTCAAAAAAAGAACCGGGCGACCCGTTAGAAGTGCTTAGCCGAGGTCCTGGAAGCCTAACCCGGCGTGATCTTGTGCAAAAAGCCGCTGCTGAGCTCCAGCTGGAAGTGGAAAAAGAACCGGGCTGGATCAAAAAAGAACCGGGCTGGATCAAAAAAGAACCGGGCGGCCCGTTAAAATTGCTTAGCCGAGGTCCTGGAAGCCTAACACGGCGTGATCTTGTGCAAAAAACCGCTCCCGAGCTCCAGCTGGAAGTGTAAAAAGAACCGGGCTGGATAAAAAAAGAACCGGGCTGGATCAAAAAAGAACCGGGCGACCCGTTAAAATTGCTTAGCCGAGGTCCTGGAAGCCTAACCCGGCGTGATCTTGTGCAAAAAGCCGCTGCTGAGCTCCAGCTGGAAGTGGAAAAAGAACCGGGCTGGATCAAAAAAGAACCGGGCTGGATCAAAAAAGAACCGGGCGGCCCGTTAAAATTGCTTAGCCGAGGTCCTGGAAGCCTAACACGGCGTGATCTTGTGCAAAAAACCGCTCCCGAGCTCCAGCTGGAAGTGTAAAAAGAACCGGGCTGGATAAAAAAAGAACCGGGCTGGATCAAAAAAGAACCGGGCGACCCGTTAAAATTGCTTAGCCGAGGTCCTGGAAGCCTAACACGGCGTGATCTTGTGCAAAAAGCCGCTCCCGAGCTCCAGCTGGAAGTGTAAAAAGAACCGGGCTGGATAAAAAAAGAACCGGGCTGGATCAAAAAAGAACCGGGCGACCCGTTAAAATTGCTTAGCCGAGGTCCTGGAAGCCTAACCCGGCGTGATCTTGTGCAAATAGCCGCTGCCGAGCTCCAGCTGGAAGTGTGAAAAGAACCGGGCTGGATAAAAAAAAGAACCGGGCTGGATCAAAAAAGAACCGGGCGACCCGTTAAAATTGCTTAGCCGAGGTCCTGGAAGCCTAACACGGCGTGATCTTGTGCAAAAAACCGCTCCCGAGCTCCAGCTGGAAGTGTAAAAAGAACCGGGCTGGATAAAAAAAGAACCGGGCTGGATCAAAAAAGAACCGGGCGACCCGTTAAAATTGCTTAGCCGAGGTCCTGGAAGCCTAACCCGGCGTGATCTTGTGCAAAAAGCCGCTCCCGAGCTCCAGCTGGAAGTGTAAAAAGAACCGGGCTGGATAAAAAAAGAACCGGGCTGGATCAAAAAAGAACCGGGCGACCCGTTAAAATTGCTTAGCCGAGGTCCTGGAAGCCTAACACGGCGTGTTCTTGTGCAAAAAGCCGCTCCCAAGCTCCAGCTGGAAGTGTAAAAAGAACCGGGCTGGATAAAAAAAAGAACCGGGCTGGATCAAAAAAGAACCGGGCGACCCGTTAAAATTGCTTAGCCGAGGTCCTGGAAGCCTAACACGGCGTGATCTTGTGCAAAAAGCCGCTCCCGAGCTCCAGCTGGAAGTGTAAAAAGAACCGGGCTGGATAAAAAAAGAACCGGGCTGGATAAAAAAAAGAACCGGGCGACCCGTTAAAATTGCTTAGCCGAGGTCCTGGAAGCCTAACACGGCGTGTTCTTGTGCAAAAAGCCGCTCCCGAGCTCCAGCTGGAAGTGTAAAAAGAACCAGGCTGGATAAAAAAAAGAACCGGGCTGGATCAAAAAAGAACCGGGCGACCCGTTAAAATTGCTTAGCCGAGGTCCTGGAAGCCTAACACGGCGTGATCTTGTGCAAAAAGCCGCTCCCGAGCTCCAGCTGGAAGTGTAAAAAGAACCGGGCTGGATAAAAAAAGAACCGGGCTGGATAAAAAAAAGAACCGGGCGACCCGTTAAAATTGCTTAGCCGAGGTCCTGGAAGCCTAACACGGCGTGTTCTTGTGCAAAAAGCCGCTCCCGAGCTCCAGCTGGAAGTGTAAAAAGAACCAGGCTGGATAAAAAAAAGAACCGGGCTGGATCAAAAAAGAACCGGGCGACCCGTTAAAATTGCTTAGCCGAGGTCCTGGAAGCCTAACACGGCGTGATCTTGTGCAAAAAGCCGCTCCCGAGCTCCAGCTGGAAGTGTAAAAAGAACCGGGCTGGATAAAAAAAGAACCGGGCTGGATAAAAAAAAGAACCGGGCGACCCGTTAAAATTGCTTAGCCGAGGTCCTGGAAGCCTAACACGGCGTGATCTTGTGCAAAAAGCCGCTCCCGAGCTCCAGCTGGAAGTGTAAAAAGAACCAGGCTGGATAAAAAAAAGAACCGGGCTGGATCAAAAAAGAACCGGGCGACCCGTTAAAATTGCTTAGCCGAGGTCCTGGAAGCCTAACACGGCGTGTTCTTGTGCAAAAAGCCGCTCCCGAGCTCCAGCTGGAAGTGTAAAAAGAACCAGGCTGGATAAAAAAAAGAACCGGGCTGGTTCAAAAAAGAACCGGGCAACCCGTTAAAATTGCTTAGCCGAGGTCCTGGAAGCCTAACACGGCGTGTTCTTGTGCAAAAAGCCGCTCCCGAGCTCCAGCTGGAAGTGTAAAAAGAACCAGGCTGGATAAAAAAAAGAACCGGGCTGGATCAAAAAAGAACCGGGCGACCCGTTAAAATTGCTTAGCCGAGGTCCTGGAAGCCTAACACGGCGTGTTCTTGTGCAAAAAGCCGCTCCCGAGCTCCAGCTGGAAGTGTAAAAAGAACCAGGCTGGATAAAAAAAAGAACCGGGCTGGTTCAAAAAAGAACCGGGCAACCCGTTAAAATTGCTTAGCCGAGGTCCTGGAAGCCTAACACGGCGTGATCTTGTGCAAAAAGCCGCTCCCGAGCTCCAGCTGGAAGTGTAAAAAGAACCGGGCTGGATAAAAAAAGAACCGGGCTGGATAAAAAAAAAGAACCGGGCGACCCGTTAAAATTGCTTAGCCGAGGTCCTGGAAGCCTAACACGGCGTGATCTTGTGCAAAAAGCCGCTCCCGAGCTCCAGCTGGAAGTGTAAAAAGAACCAGGCTGGATAAAAAAAAGAACCGGGCTGGATCAAAAAAGAACCGGGCGACCCGTTAAAATTGCTTAGCCGAGGTCCTGGAAGCCTAACACGGCGTGATCTTGTGCAAAAAGCCGCTCCCGAGCTCCAGCTGGAAGTGTAAAAAGAACCAGGCTGGATAAAAAAAAGAACCGGGCTGGATCAAAAAAGAACCGGGCGACCCGTTAAAATTGCTTAGCCGAGGTCCTGGAAGCCTAACACGGCGTGTTCTTGTGCAAAAAGCCGCTCCCGAGCTCCAGCTGGAAGTGTAAAAAGAACCAGGCTGGATAAAAAAAAGAACCGGGCTGGATCAAAAAAGAACCGGGCGACCCGTTAAAATTGCTTAGCCGAGGTCCTGGAAGCCTAACACGGCGTGTTCTTGTGCAAAAAGCCGCTCCCGAGCTCCAGCTGGAAGTGTAAAAAGAACCAGGCTGGATAAAAAAAAGAACCGGGCTGGATCAAAAAAGAACCGGGCGACCCGTTAAAATTGCTTAGCTGAGGTCCTGGAAGCCTAACACGGCGTGATCTTGTGCAAAAAGCCGCTCCCGAGCTCCAGCTGGAAGTGTAAAAAGAACCGGGCTGGATAAAAAAAAAGAACCGGGCTGGTTCAAAAAAGAACCGGGCAACCCGTTAAAATTGCTTAGCCGAGGTCCTGGAAGCCTAACCCGGCGTGATCTTGCCCGAAAGTCGGCCTCTATACTTCCATTTTAGGTACCAGGGGCTATTAGTGTACTTGGTCCCACTAGTCAGTGTACTCATCCAGTTACCCCCCGTTTTCCAAAACACCATCGGCACGTATAAGGGGGGGACTCTTGAGAGAGATGAGGTATATGGCAGCGCAACACCAATCCGCTCCGCGCTGGTTCCCATGTCGGCTACGGATGAATAAAACCAGCCTGTCCCCCCTGGAGCTCACGAGACACGGAATTTTTTCTAAGTGCCAACGGCTCTTCCGAGCAAACGTGTCCGCTCCGGCTGGTTCCCCCGTCGGCCTCGAATGACGAAAAATGCCGGTCTCCGCCCGGAGCTCATGACAAACGAAAAATTTTCTAAGTGCCAACGGCACTAGCGAGCGAATGTGTCCGCTCGGCGCTGGTTCCCGGGTCGAACCCGGAAGACGAAAAACGCCGCTCTCCGCCCGGAGCTCATGACAAACGAAAAATTTTCTAAGTGCCAACGGCACTAGCGAGCGAATGTGTCCGCTCGGCGCTGGTTCCCGGGTCGAACCCGGAAGACGAAAAACGCCGCTCTCCGCCCGGAGCTCATGACAAACGAAAAATTTTCTAAGTGCCAACGGCACTAGCGAGCGAATGTGTCCGCTCGGCGCTGGTTCCCGGGTCGAACCCGGAAGACGAAAAACGCCGCTCTCCGCCCGGAGCTCATGACAAACGAAACATTTTCTAAGTGCCAACGGCACTAGCGAGCGAATGTGTCCGCTCGGCGCTGGTTCCCGGGTCGAACCCGGAAGACGAAAAACGCCGCTCTCCGCCCGGAGCTCATGACAAACGAAAAATTTTCTAAGTGCCAACGGCACTTGCGAGCGAATGTGTCCGCTCGGCGCTGGTTCCCGGGTCGGACCCGGAAGACGAAAAACGCCGGTCTCCGCCCGGAGCTCATGACAAACGAAAAATTTTCTAAGTGCCAACGGCACTAGCGAGCGAATGTGTCCGCTCGGCGCTGGTTCCCGGGTCGGACCCGGAAGACGAAAAACGCCGGTCCTCGCCTGGAGGTCCCAGCAAAATCGGCGAAAAAACGACTAAGTGTCAACTTTCGAAAAAACGACTAAGTGCCCACGGCTCTGCGGGGCTTGTGAGTCCGCCCCGCGCCGGTTCGGTGGTCGGCCTCAAAAAGCAAAAAATCAGCCTCTCTCCCTGGAGCTCACCTCGAGGTACCAGGGGGTGAGGTACCCGGGCTAAGGTGCAGTACCTTTTTTGGTCTTCAGGTGCGCCAGAGTACAATGAAATGGTCCCAGTAGTCAGTGTACTCATCGACTTTCCCCCCGTTTTCCAAAGCACCTCGTTTACGAGTATGGAGGAGATGGTGCTGGTCTCCCCACGGCGTCGGACACGCCGTCCTCGACAGCACAAGGTCGGATAGAAGACCTGGAAAGCGCCGTGGCACGCGCTGGAGGTGGGCACTTTGGCGAAAAAACGACTAAGTGTCAACTTTCGAAAAAACGACTAAGTGTCAACTTTCGAAAAAACGGCTAAGTGTCAACTTTCGAAAAAACGACTAAGTGTCACCTCTCTGAAAAAATGGCAAAGTGTCGCCTCTCTGAAATTTTTCTAAGTGCCCACGGCTCTGCGGGCTCGTGCATCCGAGCCGCGCCGGTTCTGCAACCGGCCTAGAATGACGAAAAATAACGGTCTCCTCCTGGAGCTCACAGCCAATTGTGGCGAAAAAGTGGCAAAGTGCCCACGGCCCTGCCGAGCTTTGGCGTCCGCTCAGCGCCGGTGCCGCAGTCGGCCTCGAATGACGAAAAATGACGGTCTCCTCCTGGAGCTCACAGCCAACTTGGCAAAAAGTTTCTAAGTGCCCACGGCCCTGCCGAGCTTTGGCGTCCGCCCAGCGCCGGTTCCGCAGTCGGCCTCGAATGACGAAAAATAACGGTCTCCTCCTGGAGCTCACAGCCAACTTGGAAAAAAGTTTCTAAGTGCCCACGGCCCTGCCGAGCTTTGGCGTCCGCTCAGCGCCGGTGCCGCAGTCGGCCTCGAATGACGAAAAATGACGGTCTCCTCCTGGAGCTCACAGCCAACTTGGCAAAAAGTTTCTAAGTGCCCACGGCCCTGCCGAGCTTTGGCGTCCGCCCAGCGCCGGTTCCGCAGTCGGCCTCGAATGACGAAAAATAACGGTCTCCTCCTGGAGCTCACAGCCAACTTGGCAAAAAGTTTCTAAGTGCCCACGGCCCTGCCGAGCTTTGGCGTCCGCTCAGCGCCGGTGCCGCAGTCGGCCTCGAATGACGAAAAATGACGGTCTCCTCCTGGAGCTCACAGCCAACTTGGCAAAAAGTTTCTAAGTGCCCACGGCCCTGCCGAGCTTTGGCGTCCGCCCAGCGCCGGTTCCGCAGTCGGCCTCGAATGACGAAAAATAACGGTCTCCTCCTGGAGCTCACAGCCAACTTGGCAAAAAGTTTCTAAGTGCCCACGGCCCTGCCGAGCTTTGGCGTCCGCTCAGCGCCGGTGCCGCAGTCGGCCTCGAATGACGAAAAATGACGGTCTCCTCCTGGAGCTCACAGCCAACTTGGCAAAAAGTTTCTAAGTGCCCACGGCCCTGCCGAGCTTTGGCGTCCGCCCAGCGCCGGTTCCGCAGTCGGCCTCGAATGACGAAAAATAACGGTCTCCTCCTGGAGCTCACAGCCAACTTGGCAAAAAGTTTCTAAGTGCCCACGGCCCTGCCGAGCTTTGGCGTCCGCCCAGCGCCGGTTCCGCAGTCGGCCTCGAATGACGAAAAATAACGGTCTCCTCCTGGAGCTCACAGCCAACTTGGCAAAAAGTTTCTAAGTGCCCACGGCCCTGCCGAGCTTTGGCGTCCGCCCAGCGCCGGTTCCGCAGTCGGCCTCGAATGACGAAAAATAACGGTCTCCTCCTGGAGCTCACAGCCAACTTGGCAAAAAGTTTCTAAGTGCCCACGGCCCTGCCGAGCTTTGGCGTCCGCTCAGCGCCGGTTCCGCAGTCGGCCTCGAATGACGAAAAATGACGGTCTCCTCCTGGAGCTCACAGCCAACTTGGCAAAAAGTTTCTAAGTGCCCACGGCCCTGCCGAGCTTTGGCGTCCGCCCAGCGCCGGTTCCGCAGTCGGCCTCGAATGACGAAAAATAACGGTCTCCTCCTGGAGCTCACAGCCAACTTGGCAAAAAGTTTCTAAGTGCCCACGGCCCTGCCGAGCTTTGGCGTCCGCTCAGCGCCGGTGCCGCAGTCGGCCTCGAATGACGAAAAATGACGGTCTCCTCCTGGAGCTCACAGCCAACTTGGCAAAAAGTTTCTAAGTGCCCACGGCCCTGCCGAGCTTTGGCGTCCGCCCAGCGCCGGTTCCGCAGTCGGCCTCGAATGACGAAAAATAACGGTCTCCTCCTGGAGCTCACAGCCAACTTGGCAAAAAGTTTCTAAGTGCCCACGGCCCTGCCGAGCTTTGGCGTCCGCCCAGCGCCGGTTCCGCAGTCGGCCTCGAATGACGAAAAATAACGGTCTCCTCCTGGAGCTCACAGCCAACTTGGCAAAAAGTTTCTAAGTGCCCACGGCCCTGCCGAGCTTTGGCGTCCGCCCAGCGCCGGTTCCGCAGTCGGCCTCGAATGACGAAAAATAACGGTCTCCTCCTGGAGCTCACAGCCAACTTGGCAAAAAGTTTCTAAGTGCCCACGGCCCTGCCGAGCTTTGGCGTCCGCTCAGCGCCGGTTCCGCAGTCGGCCTCGAATGACGAAAAATGACGGTCTCCTCCTGGAGCTCACAGCCAACTTGGCAAAAAGTTTCTAAGTGCCCACGGCCCTGCCGAGCTTTGGCGTCCGCCCAGCGCCGGTTCCGCAGTCGGCCTCGAATGACGAAAAATAACGGTCTCCTCCTGGAGCTCACAGCCAACTTGGCAAAAAGTTTCTAAGTGCCCACGGCCCTGCCGAGCTTTGGCGTCCGCTCAGCGCCGGTGCCGCAGTCGGCCTCGAATGACGAAAAATGACGGTCTCCTCCTGGAGCTCACAGCCAACTTGGCAAAAAGTTTCTAAGTGCCCACGGCCCTGCCGAGCTTTGGCGTCCGCCCAGCGCCGGTTCCGCAGTCGGCCTCGAATGACGAAAAATAACGGTCTCCTCCTGGAGCTCACAGCCAACTTGGCAAAAAGTTTCTAAGTGCCCACGGCCCTGCCGAGCTTTGGCGTCCGCCCAGCGCCGGTTCCGCAGTCGGCCTCGAATGACGAAAAATAACGGTCTCCTCCTGGAGCTCACAGCCAACTTGGCAAAAAGTTTCTAAGTGCCCACGGCCCTGCCGAGCTTTGGCGTCCGCCCAGCGCCGGTTCCGCAGTCGGCCTCGAATGACGAAAAATAACGGTCTCCTCCTGGAGCTCACAGCCAACTTGGCAAAAAGTTTCTAAGTGCCCACGGCCCTGCCGAGCTTTGGCGTCCGCTCAGCGCCGGTTCCGCAGTCGGCCTCGAATGACGAAAAATGACGGTCTCCTCCTGGAGCTCACAGCCAACTTGGCAAAAAGTTTCTAAGTGCCCACGGCCCTGCCGAGCTTTGGCGTCCGCCCAGCGCCGGTTCCGCAGTCGGCCTCGAATGACGAAAAATAACGGTCTCCTCCTGGAGCTCACAGCCAACTTGGCAAAAAGTTTCTAAGTGCCCACGGCCCTGCCGAGCTTTGGCGTCCGCTCAGCGCCGGTGCCGCAGTCGGCCTCGAATGACGAAAAATGACGGTCTCCTCCTGGAGCTCACAGCCAACTTGGCAAAAAGTTTCTAAGTGCCCACGGCCCTGCCGAGCTTTGGCGTCCGCCCAGCGCCGGTTCCGCAGTCGGCCTCGAATGACGAAAAATAACGGTCTCCTCCTGGAGCTCACAGCCAACTTGGCAAAAAGTTTCTAAGTGCCCACGGCCCTGCCGAGCTTTGGCGTCCGCCCAGCGCCGGTTCCGCAGTCGGCCTCGAATGACGAAAAATAACGGTCTCCTCCTGGAGCTCACAGCCAACTTGGCAAAAAGTTTCTAAGTGCCCACGGCCCTGCCGAGCTTTGGCGTCCGCCCAGCGCCGGTTCCGCAGTCGGCCTCGAATGACGAAAAATAACGGTCTCCTCCTGGAGCTCACAGCCAACTTGGCAAAAAGTTTCTAAGTGCCCACGGCCCTGCCGAGCTTTGGCGTCCGCTCAGCGCCGGTTCCGCAGTCGGCCTCGAATGACGAAAAATGACGGTCTCCTCCTGGAGCTCACAGCCAACTTGGCAAAAAGTTTCTAAGTGCCCACGGCCCTGCCGAGCTTTGGCGTCCGCCCAGCGCCGGTTCCGCAGTCGGCCTCGAATGACGAAAAATAACGGTCTCCTCCTGGAGCTCACAGCCAACTTGGCAAAAAGTTTCTAAGTGCCCACGGCCCTGCCGAGCTTTGGCGTCCGCCCAGCGCCGGTTCCGCAGTCGGCCTCGAATGACGAAAAATAACGGTCTCCTCCTGGAGCTCACAGCCAACTTGGCAAAAAGTTTCTAAGTGTCACATCTGTGAAAAAACGACTAAGTGTCAACTTTCGAAAAAACGGCTAAGTGTCAACTTTCGAAAAAACGGCAAAGTGTCACATCTCTGAAAAAACGGCTAAGTGTCGACTTTCGAAAAAACGGCTAAGTGTCAACTTTCGAAAAAACGGCAAAGTGTCACATCTCTGAAAAAACGGCTAAGTGTCACATCTCTGAAAAAACGGCTAAGTGTCACATCTCTGAAAAAACGGCTAAGTGTCGCCTCTCTGAAAAAACGGCAAAGTGTCAACTTTCGAAAAAACGACAGAGTGTCGCCTCTCTGAAAAAACGACTAAGTGTCGACTCTGAGAAAATGGCAAAGTGCCCACGGCTCTGCGGGCTCGTGCATCCGACCCGCGCCGGTTCCCCAGCCGGCCTGATATAAGGCAAAACCAGCCTCTCCGCCTGGAGCTCAGAGCCAACTTGGCGAATATTTTCTAAGTGCCCACGGCTCTGCGTGGCTACGGCGTCTGCCCAGCGCCGGTTCCTGGGTCGAACCCCGAGGACGAGGAATGCCGGTCTCCGCCTGGAGGTCCCAGCTTAATCGGCGAAAATTTTCTAAGTGCCCACGGCTCTGCCGGGCTCGTGCATCCGACCCGCGCCGGTTCCCCAGCCGGCCTGAAATAAGGCAAAACCAGGCTCTCCCCCTGGAGCTCAGAGCCAATTGTGGCGAAAAAACGACTAAGTGTCAACTTTCGAAAAAACGACTAAGTGTCAACTTTCCAAAAAAACGGCTAAGTGTCGACTTTCGAAAAAACGGCTAAGTGTCAACTTTCGAAAAAACGACTAAGTGTCGCCTCTGAAAAAACGACTAAGTGTCGCCTCTCTGAAAAAACGACTAAGTGCCCACGGCTCTGCGGGGCTTGTGAGTCCGCCCCGCGCCGGTTCGGCGGTCGGCCTCAAAAAGCGAAAAATCAGCCTCTCTCCCTGGAGCTCACCAAAAATTTGTCGAAATTTTTCTAAGTTCTCCTCGAGGTACCAGGGGGTGAGGTACCCGGGCTAAGGTGCAGTACCTTTTTTGGTCTTCAGGTGCGCCAGAGTACAATGAAATGGTCCCAGTAGTCAGTGTACTCATCGACTTTCCCCCCGTTTTCCAAAGCACCCCGTTTACGAGTATGGAGGAGATGGTGCTGGTCTCCCCACGGCGTCGGACACGCCGTCCTCGACAGCACAAGGTCGGATAGAAGACCTGAAAAGCGCCGTGGCACGCGCTGGAGGTGTCACTGTGGCGAAAAAGTGACTAAGTGTCAACTTTCGAAAAAACGGCTAAGTGTCAACTTTCGAAAAAACGGCTAAGTGTCAACTTTCGAAAAAACTGCTAAGTGTCAACTTTCGAAAAAACGACTAAGTGTCGCCTCTCTGAAAAAACGGCAAAGTGTCAACTTTCGAAAAAACGACTAAGTGTCAACTTTCGAAAAAACGACTAAGTGTCACCTCTCTGAAAAAATGGCAAAGTGTCAACTGCGAATGTGGTGGTGCATGGAAGGAAGTGGAGGACGGCCGCCTCCTTAAACACAGGCCGGAGAGGAGCGTCAGGGCCAGGCTCCTCAAACATGGACCGAGTGTCGCCCTTAACACAGACCAAGGGGAGGACGGCCGCCTCCTTAAACACAGGCCGGAGAGGAGCGTCAGGGCCAGGCTCCTCAAACATGGACCGAGTGTCGCCCTTAACACAGACCAAGGGGAGGACGGCCGCCTCCTTAAACACAGGCCGGAGAGGAGCGTCAGGGCCAGGCTCCTCAAACATGGACCGAGTGTCGCCCTTAACACGGACCAAGGGGAGGACGGCCGCCTCCTTAAACACAGGCCGGAGAGGAGCGTCAGGGCCAGGCTCCTCAAACATGGACCGAGTGTCGCCCTTAACACGGACCAAGGGGAGGACGGCCGCCTCCTTAAACACAGGCCGGAGAGGAGCGTCAGGGCCAGGCTCCTCAAACATGGACCGAGTGTCGCCCTTAACACAGACCAAGGGGAGGACGGCCGCCTCCTTAAACACAGGCCGGAGAGGAGCGTCAGGGCCAGGCTCCTCAAACATGGACCGAGTGTCGCCCTTAACACGGACCAAGGGGAGGACGGCCGCCTCCTTAAACACAGGCCGGAGAGGAGCGTCAGGGCCAGGCTCCTCAAACATGGACCGAGTGTCGCCCTTAACACGGACCAAGGGGAGGACGGCCGCCTCCTTAAACACAGGCCGGAGAGGAGCGTCAGGGCCAGGCTCCTCAAACATGGACAGAGTGTCGCCCTTAACACAGACCAAGCGGAGGACGGCCGCCTCCCTAAATACAGGCCGAACCGGAGCGCGAGTGTCGCTCCTTAAACACGGACCGAGTGGAGGACGGCCGCCTCCTTAAACACAGGCCGAACAAAATGACACAAAGTGTCAACTGCGAATGTTGTCCATCCAAGGAAGGAGCGTGATGCCCGGCCGGCTCCTTAAACACAGGCCGAGAGTCGCCCCGGACGGTCCGCCTCGCGGCGCCCGTCTGCTCGGATAAAATGACACAAAGTGTCAACTACGAATGTTGTCCATCCAAGGAGGGAGCGTGATGCCCGGCCGGCTCCGAAAACACAGGCCGAGAGTCGCCCCGGACGGTCCGCCTCGCGGCGCCCGTCTGCTCGGATAAAATGACACAAAGTGTCAACTGCGAATGTTGTCCATCCAAGGAAGGAGCGTGATGCCCGGCCGGCTCCTTAAACACAGGCCGAGAGTCGCCCCGGACGGTCCGCCTCGCGGCGCCCGCCCGCTCGGATAAAATGACACAAAGTGTCAACTACGAATGTTGTCCATCCAAGGAAGGAGCGTGATGCCCGGCCGGCTCCTTAAACACAGGCCGAGAGTCGCCCCGGACGGTCGCCTCGCGGCGCCCGTCTGCTCGGATAAAATGACACAAAGTGTCAACTACGAATGTTGTCCATCCAAGGAGGGAGCGTGATGCCCGGCCGGCTCCGAAAACACAGGCCGAGAGTCGCCCCGGACGGTCCGCCTCGCGGCGCCCGTCTGCTCGGATAAAATGACACAAAGTGTCAACTGCGAATGTTGTCCATCCAAGGAAGGAGCGTGATGCCCGGCCGGCTCCTTAAACACAGGCCGAGAGTCGCCCCGGACGGTCCGCCTCGCGGCGCCCGCCCGCTCGGATAAAATGACACAAAGTGTCAACTACGAATGTTGTCCATCCAAGGAAGGAGCGTGATGCCCGGCCGGCTCCTTAAACACAGGCCGAGAGTCGCCCCGGACGGTCGCCTCGCGGCGCCCGTCTGCTCGGATAAAATGACACAAAGTGTCAACTACGAATGTTGTCCATCCAAGGAGGGAGCGTGATGCCCGGCCGGCTCCGAAAACACAGGCCGAGAGTCGCCCCGGACGGTCCGCCTCGCGGCGCCCGTCTGCTCGGATAAAATGACACAAAGTGTCAACTACGAATGTTGTCCATCCAAGGAGGGAGCGTGAGGCCCGGCCGGCTCCGAAAACACAGGCCGAGAGTCGCCCCGGACGGTCCGCCTCTCGAGGCGCCCGCCCGCTCGGATAAAATGACACAAAGTGTCAACTACGAATGTTGTCCATCCAAGGAGGGAGCGTGATGCCCGGCCGGCTCCGAAAACACAGGCCGAGATTCGACCCCGGACGGGCCGTCTTCTCCCGGCGCCCGCCCGCGTACGCCCCCCATCCCCGGTCGCCCGTCTGCTCCCGGCGGGCCTCCGAGTACCCCCTCACCCAACTGACCGACTGGCACTCATGACCCGCCTTGGTAGGGCCTCCATCGGCCTCGGCTCGTCCGACGTCGGGTGGACGGTTCCTACCCACTGCGGGTCGCACTCTAGCGCCCCGGCCGCCGCGTGAGCGTGCGCTCCCCGCGCCGCCCCGCAGGCCCCGGCGCGACCGTACTGCGGCGAGACCGAGACGACCCGGTTTGGCATCCATCCCACCTAGCCACGATCCACGGAGGCCGAGCGAGCGGCTGAGTGTCGGGCGCCGCGCGTGCGAGCGTCCGCCGGCCGCGCCGGTCCTTCCGCGAATGTCGTTTCTCAAACCCTCCGGCTTGATAGCGGCGGCACCACGGGAAGCCGTCCACACACACACCGTCCGACCTCTATCCGAAAAGCCTTCCCGACCAACCGCGGTCGCGGGGGCGTCTGTCGCTCCGCATCGGGGGGGCGTATGGCTTCCGCGCTACGCGCTGCGGGCTCGGGGGGGCCGCAACGGCTGAGTCTGACTCGGCCGGGGCGCAGCTTCCCTCCCGGCAGTCAGCAATAGTGCCGATCGCGCCTGCCACCAGCCCCCTCCCCGACGGGTTCGTCGGCGCCGGCTGGCCGCCGTCCGCCTTCGTTCCCCGAGGGTTCCCAACCAGCGCCGATCCAACTCCGCATCCTGGCCGCACGCAGTGCGTGCCTCGCGCGGGTAAGTCGCCGGCGCAGCGCCGCAGCTCCCGACCCCCGCGTACGGGAATAGTTGAGGGCCTCAGCGGGCCGCACCGACCGAGTCCGACTCGGGCCGGGGCGCAGATTCCCGCTTGGGTGACCGAACGTTCTCTGCTCGGGCCGGAGGGCCGACGCCCGTCCCCCCCCGTCGTCCCCCACGGACCGCCTCCGAGGCCACTTCGCACGGCTCATCCTCGGCTCCCTACCAATGCTTAATCGATGGGGCCGCCCGGCCGGATTCGCGCCACCCTGTCCACCGCGAGTCTCCCCAGACTAACCCGAGTTACCGCCCAGCTCGCCTAACCTTGCACTCGCTCTGCCAAACGGTCGTGTAGTCGGCGGGCCGTCCTACGGGTCGCCCTCCCTCCCCAAACGCGCGGCGGGATAGCGGCAAGGCGGCGGCGGCGGCCAGCGGCGTCGGGGCGCTCGCACCGGAGAAGAGGCGTCTTACGAGGCCGGGCGCAGCTCCCTCTCGTTTACTTGCTGAGTAGCGGCGCTCGAAGGTTCCGCGGCGAGCGCGGCTCATCCCATTGAATGTCCCTGCACCAGGCTCCATCGAAGGGCCGCCCGGCCGGATTCGCACCCCCCTGTCCACCGCGAAGTCCCCTCGACTAACCCGAGTTACCGCCCAGTTCGCCTAACCTTGCATCGCCCCGCCAAACGAGCGAGTTGTCGGCCGTCCTGCGGGTCGCCACCGGCCCCAAACGTGCGGAGGGATAGCGGCAAGGCGGCGGCGGCGGCCAGCGGCGTCGGGGTCGACCTAGCACCGGAGAAGAGGTGTCTTACGAGGCCGGGCGCAGCTCCTCTCGTTTAGGGGTCCGCGAGGGTCGCATTCGAGGTTCCGCGTCCTCGGCTTCGGCTGCGCCGGGTCCAGCCCGATCCATCTCACCCCGCGGCAGCGTCAGACCACCTAGAGCCCCCGCGAACCGCGGCCGGCGTCCGGAAAACAGTCGCGCGAGCCCCCGCTCCGGCGGGCCGGCGAGCGAGAGGCGCTACCCAGCCACCCTCTCTCCTACCTGGTTGATCCTGCCAGTAGCATATGCTTGTCTCAAAGATTAAGCCATGCAAGTCTAAGTGCACACGGCCCGTACAGCGAAACTGCGAATGGCTCATTAAATCAGTTATGGTTCCTTTGATCGCTCCTCAGTTACTTGGATAACTGTGGCAATTCTAGAGCTAATACATGCAAAC
>NW_028232552.1:0-29474 GCF_054491065.1 Syngnathus leptorhynchus | reverse complement strand
GAAGCAATAAGTGTAAAAAAAAAAAAAAGGCCATTCATAAAATGTTCTTAAAAGTAAAAGGCCTCCACTCTACATGATTTAAATTTCTAACACATAAATATCATCCTGCTGTATGGTAACCATGAGAATACAAATAGGATCATGACAGACAATTGACAATAATAATTTAATGAGTGTTGTACACAAATACATAAAAACGGTTCAGCTTTAAAGTTTCTAAAATATACTTTCAATTAGTTTGTTCTATTTCATTGAAACATTGTAGCCGAGAACGATGACATCGAGTGTAGAGGTGAACGACTTGCAGCAGCTTGTCATTCTTAAAAGAACAAGGGTGTGGTGTTTTTTTTTTTTTTTTTTTTCTTCAGTGTGTGTGAGAGAAAGCGAAAGAGACAAAGCTGCCTGCCTGCATGCATGGAATAGCTAGTTGGTACTAACTTGAGTTTGTGTCATGTGACTTGATATTCATGTGGCTCGCTTGCAGTTCTAAAAAGAAAAAAGTCATAAAAAAAGAAAACTGAAGAGAAACTTAGCTCAAAGAAGCCCAAAATACTCATCGTAATTTAATTTATGGACCTTGGGGAAAAAAAAAAACCCCAGATAGGCCCTCTGGATGCCAAATGGAATTTCCAAACAATCAGTGTATTATATTACAAATTGTCCGAGAAATAAATGATTCCACAAGTTTTGAATATTGTGATACTCGGGTGGGGTAACATATCTTGTCCGATACCCGTTTAGTACTCGGATTTGGAGGGCGCCATCAACACGCTGGTCACCCAGTTCCACTCGGCCTCGGCCGACAACGGCCCCACGCTAAAAATGGACGAATTCAAGGGGCTTTTATCCTCTCAGCTGCCCACCATGGGCAAGGTAAGACTGGCAAGCACCCACACACATATAGATTTATAGTAGTTTGGGCGTGGCTTCATGTTTCTCACACATAGCCTAGCAAGGAAGGAGGCTGGCTCTTGACAACGTGTGCGTCCGATCGTGCGGCGTGGGCGCCTCCACGGACTTAAGCAACGTCTCGAAAAGATGCATGCGGGGGGTGGGGGGTTGTGGGGGTTGGAAAGCGGAACTCGTGGCCAACCACACTCGCAGCCTTGGGAGCAAATCATATTGTCCAAGCGTCTTTTCCACGACGTTCTGGTCTGTAAACACCATGATTGATACCTTTTAAGCGTCTCTCGAATTGGAAGCTGTTCTTTTTTTTTTTTTCTGCAGCATTGTGATTTTCTTGTTGCGGGTCAGATTGACCCATTTGATAGTCTAAGCAGAAAAAATGGATTAAAGATAGCGTGATTGTGAAGCACCGCTTACAATTTCATTTTCAGACAAAAAAAGCAGCTTGTATGTAGCCAAGGTATCACAATGTTAATTCGATTAGATTCATTCATTTTAAAGTGGGGAAGAGCATTTCAAATCAAACAGTCAATTTTCCACAATTGAATTCAGATTTTTAAGCTAGCCGGCCCCGGGTTGTGCGTTTTTAATGGTTCGCGTCAGTCTTCCGACAGCCCCCGTGATCTTTTAGCGCATGCTTTGAATTCCTCCAGTTAACCGTCGGCCGTTGCCAGCAGAAGAAGGAGCACGGCTCGAATATAGCCGTACATACTTTGTGGAACTGTTAAAGCCTCAAGGTGTATTTACTCTTCGGACACAAAAGTAGAGGTGAGAATTGGAGACGGGCGTGTTCGGGGCTCGGTGCTTTGCTGTGTTAAGTTGCAGAGGCAGTACCTTTTTTTTTTTTTGTGTGTGTACTTTACAAGAACCATTTTGAAATGTTTCAACTTGCTACAATTAATCCATCAAGTAGTTATGTATCGTTTATTTTAATAATTAAGAAAAAATGCTACATCAAAGCTTTCTGTTCACGTAAAAGTGAATAATTTTGAATTTTTAGATGAAAAATATGATGCTTGTATTATGTTATCTGTCCATGGCATTTCACATTGTGTTAGCATTAAGCTAACAAAAGGCAGGCAACATTTACACGTTGAATTCTTTGTATTATGTTAAGACGAATTAACGACAAACGAACCGTCAAACTGCTGTTGTGAAGTGAACACAGACATTTTTCCCCACTGTCCCGCCTCCTCAAACTTTCTGTTGTGAAGTCACAACGTTAGCATGGTGTGTTGGTAAATAAATTGCATCACAAGTAAAGCTAAAAACCTAATTTGGGTTCCTTCCATGTGTTTTCGCAGGCCTTTATGTCAGAACAGGGCCTGGGTGAGGTCATGCGGAAGATGGGCGTGGGTGACGGTGAGGGCATCTCCTTCTCCCATTTCTGGAATTTAATCCAGAATCTAGCCACCTCGCAGCTTGGCCTCCTCGGCGGCAACAAGGGCACCTCGTGCAGCTGCGCCCTCCTGTGAAGACCCTCAACAAATCAGCACCAAAAACAGCAACCAGGTTCCACCCCCATAATGCCCCCTGAAATGTAGAACCCACAACCACCATCATCAGGTTCGGGGGCAAAATATAAGAAGATGGCCCATGTGCAAGGCATTCCATTTTTATACGCGATCATCTCTATATGACAGGTTTTAACATTTCCATCATATGTTGTGTAATAAAATCCAGAATCAAAGCAGGCTAGTTTTCTCTCTTACCAAATCGATTCACACAACAAAAAAAAGCTTTTGCATTTTTTTTTTGTTTTTGTTCGTTTTATTGAGTTAACAAACTAACCTTCCATCAGCAAAGTGGGATTGCTGGTGCTCTTAATCAAAGTATAACAGAAATGAATAATCTCGTCATATCCATCAAATTTAAAGGGTACAAAAGGTCATACCTGCTCTAATCATTAACTCACATTCATGTTTTTTGTTTTTTTTTTCCTTTCTCATGTATAGTCCAAAAAGATTGTTTACTTATTAAATGTATTTTATTGGCAGTTGGGTGAGATCAGCGTTGAGTAGAATCAGTTTGTGAAATAATGTTTGAATAAATTCATTCCTTGTGCACAATTAATCTCGAGGTATGTTGTCACAGTGCTTGAGAATCAAAATTGTTCTCATGTTTTCTATGCTTGTACAAAACGACGACAATAAAATAGGTAGACATTGTTGGCTTTAACAGGCGGTGGCAACAAACTCAAAATGAGGTCCTCCAACCCACGCCAACTCCTGACGTCACTCCTTCGGCATCGACACAATGTTGGGAATCCCCCCTCAGTGGGCCCCTTACTGGCTGTTGCCGGCCATTGGGGGGCGCGAGAGACAACTAATATTGGTCAATATCAACGACACCACAGTGGTATAGTATTTAATTTTTTGGGTTGACAGTATTTCAATTAGTTGCAAAAGTTGAAATGATGTCACAAATGCTGCATCAAGTTGTGGGTGGTAGTTTTACCCGGCTTTTTGACCACGTGTCTGTTTTCAGGTCACCCCGTTAATCCTGTTTGACTAATCTCCTTTACTTCTGATTAGCCTCTCCCTACCTTTCCCTGCTTTTTCGAGGTTAACTTGTTTCAATGAAATTCAATGACTCAAGATCGGTGGTGAGCTTTGACTGCTCTGCTGTCCATGCAGGAAAATTAATGGGAGTTCGTCTACTCGGAGAAGATGGATGGTTAAAGATCTGACAGGTACTTTTGCAAAATCACGCACCGGGCGGGGGAATCCCCAACAAACCAGATTTGGGATTAATTAAATGGTGGACATTAATTAAACTTGTGTGGATTGAACAGTCTGTACCCACTTGGAAGATTTTGTACTAGTCACGCCTTGTACACTGCAAATCGTAGATTGCATGCAAAACAATTTTTTTTATAGTTTACAGACTGTAACAAAAATATATAACAATTGATATCCGTCCATCGAGCCATGGTAGAGTAAATGTATGTATAACAGTTGATATTAAATGATTGTTTCTACAGATTTTTATTTTCCTGATCAATTTGTTGCAAAATTGGTGAAAACGTTGGTTGTATGTAAATAAATAAAATGATTTGGGTAATGTTGGATAGAAAAATGGCGAAATTAGTGTTATTTTGTGCAGCATCTTTGACTGTTGACCTGGAGAATATGTGATTGACAGGTTGCTTCAAAATTTGGCTGTCACACGGCACACTGGGACCACCAGTCGTGTGTCTTCGGCCCCACTGGTGGGCGGAGGCAATTTGTTGACATAGTAAAGACCCAATTCTCCCTCTCACCCACTCACGCCCTCCACGGTCAGCGTTTTCGCCGCGCCGACACGCGATTGCCTTGCAGCCGCTTCCTGCTTTAAGCTCTCCGTGGTGGGGGGGGGATAGAACCGGCGGTACCGGACGATACGTAAGCGAGTTGAAATCATTTATGGCTATCTTGCAATGTGCACACCTTGTTTGTGTTATGGCTTTAAATGTTTTGCACAAAGACGACGATACGAAGAAAAAAGGTTGTTTGCATGAAATGCTCTTTTATGGGAGGCTCATGCAAACATCCAATCGCATATTTCATCTGTTCATCGTGTATTTTAATGGCAACATTTGCAGGATTTAGTTTAATAGTGAACCGGCTCGGTGAAGAGCTAACTGTTAGCATGTAAGCTAACGTAGCAGGGTTTTAGTGCGTGTGTGGTATTTAAGCGCTCACATAAACGTCGTAAAATACAAACTCCCATTTGTGTCTTGACTTAATGTTCGATTTGCCCTCATTTAATTCACTTTCTTGCTTAGTAACGTTATAAATAACTGGATTAAGAACTGCATAGGAACAATGCTATTTGATTCCTGTATCCTCATTAATAAAGAAAGATGGAAGTCTCTCTTTTTGTCTTTCTACATAACTCCAATTGTATATATAAAACCTGCTTGTAATCTGCCCCTCTAAGCTGTCTCAACAATGGGTGCCAACGGAAAAATGGGGTCACAGCGAGGGTCGCTGCCCCTGCTCTCAGCGTCTCTTTGACCCCCCCACTGAGGACCATCAACCCTCCACGTCAACTTTGCGCCACGATGGAAAGTGGCTGCCGTTTGCTCGCCGTTGCCGTGACTCTGCTGTGCTGCGTGAGCTCCTCTGTGACCACCCCGATGGCTCGGGTCTCCTTCCCAATGGGTGAGTGAAGACTTTTCTTCATTCCACGTACATGCCGTTTCTTCTCTGATCTTCATATGCGATCACAGGCAGTCCCGGGCGACTCCTCACCCGCTTCAGCAGTGCCGACGTGGGCAACACCACCACGCTGCTCCTCGGCGACCACGGCGATACTCTCTTCGTGGGCGGCCGTGACATCGTGCTAGAGCTGGACGTCAGCCTCGAGGACACCATAATCCTGAGGAACAAGGTAAGGGAAGGCGTGCTAAGTGGGAGATGTACAATACCGAACATTGCGTTCTTCTGATAGTTGGACTGGAAGCCTTCGGAGAAAGACCTGGAGCAATGTTCTATGAAAGGCAAGAAGATGGCAAGTAGCTTTTTTTGCACACATTTCACGATCCAATTCTTGTTCTTTAGTCCAACTTTTTCTTTTCTTTCCTTTTCCAGACGGACTGTCCAAATTTCATCCGTGTGTTGCTGTTCCTGAACGCCACTCACCTCTACGCTTGTGGAACATTCGCCTTTAGTCCACGTTGTATCTACATCGTAAGTTTGCCTTGCGTAAATATATCCATTCTGTATACAAAGTCGAAACGATCGATTTAATTGACTGACCGACTTAATCACAAATTCCATATTCCCTGGCGTGCGTCTTAATTTACTTTTCCAGAACTCCGATACATTAACGATGAGCCTCAAGGTCGACGAGGGACGAGGTCGCTGCCCTTATGACCCCTACCAGCGCAACACCGCTATCATCGTAGGTCCGTGACGCTAAAGTGTTAGCTTACTGCTCCCGTCCATTTGTTACCACCACACACGGAAGAGCTGTCAATCAAAACGAACATGCCTGTCGTGATGTGTCGCCAGACGGCGAGCTGTACACGGGCACGGTGGCCGACTACCGTGGCAACTGGCCGCTCATCTCCCGTCACCTCAGCGAAGGCTCTCGCGTGGACCTCAAACTGGACGACACGCTGGGATGGCTGGAGGGTAAGGACATTGCGGAGGGCACGGTCATTTTGTTGTTCAGCATATGAAGTTTTTTTTTTTTTCCCTTTCTACGTGCAGATCCGACTTTCATAAGCTCCACCTTCGTTCCGGACGAGGGCAAAATTTACTTTTTCTTCAGCGAAGTGGGCCGGGAGTACGACTTTGTCGACAAGTTCATCGTTTCACGCGTTTCCCAAGTCTGCACGGTAAGAACGAATAGACGGGAACCAGGCCAACTCGCGTGAATTCGATATGACGCAGGATCGACTAGACTTGTTTTCCGATTTGTTCTTTCCTAGAGCGACGTCGGAGGTCAGCGGACGCTCCAACGGCGCTGGACCACCTTCGCCAAAGCGCAGCTACTGTGCCAGGCGGACGGCGAGCTACCCTATAACGTCATCCAGGACATCGACAGCCTGGCGCCAACCGAGGGCGCGCCGACGGACGACACGCTTTTCTACGGCATCTTCACCTCGCAATGGTCAGTAAGATGTTTTCCTTCATATTTATTTATTTTTTTTGGTTCAACTGTTCCCAGGATATTTGAAGTCAATTTTATTTATTCCTTTATTATGTAGAGAACTTTATTACAGCTGCAGTTTCTTTAAGGAAGTTAAGAGGATTTTTTTTTTTCCTGGCAAGAACAAAAGGAAGAAAAAATTCTCCACACGTGATTGGTCATCAGGCATCCCGCGTGTCTTCTCCTTCACACTGTATCATTTTTCCATGTCGAGTCACGCGTCGTTGATTTTGTTTGCCCTTTTAACCCAGGTCAATCAATTCGGGACTGTCGGCCGTGTGCTCGTTCCGCTTGGCGGATATCAAGTCGGCCTTCTCGGGCAGCTACAAGGTTCTCAACCGTGACACGCTGCAGTGGAGCACCAGGGTGCAAGAGAGGGTGGCTAACCCGGGCCAGGTCAATGTCACCGAGATGCAAATATTTTTCTGGCTGTGGAATATTGAAGAATGAATAAACATCTGAGGCTCTCCTTTCCTCACATCTTCAGTGCGGCTTGCACAACGCATCAGACAACGCCCTTCGCTTCGTCAAGGAGAACTTCCTGGCGGACGACAGCGTACGGCCAGCGGGCGGAGGTCCTACCATGGTGTCCGCCGAGCACCGCTACAGCCACCTGGCAGTCCAGAGGGTCCGGGCGACAGACGGCGTGGACTACATGGTCCTCTTTCTCCTCACAGGTGAGGCTACTTTGTGAGAGTATTTTTCAGGATTGCGAAGAGCTCAAACGTCTTTGATGGTGTTTCAGAGTCGGGGTACCTTCACAAAGCGGTGCTGCTGCAGAGCGGTGCTCATGTAGTGGAGGAGGTGCAGGTGTTCCTCAAACCTCAACCTGTCAAGAGCCTCAAGCTGTCCATACCCAAAGTACAGCCATTCCATCTGACTCCAATGGCCATTTTTTTTCTTTATAGTAAATATTGAAATAGTCTCACAAGATTAGCTGCCGTCATTTCTTCAACAGGGCTTGATCTACGTCGGTACATCGGAGGGCGTGCTCAGGTTCCCGACGGCCAACTGTTCCTTCTACTGGACCTGCGCCCAATGCGTCCTTGCTCGGGACCCCTTCTGTGGGTGGGATGCCACCCGCCGGGCCTGCGTGGGGGTCTCCGGGACCCACCTGGGCCAGGACGTGGAGAGAGGCAACGTGGAGAAGGCGTGCGAGAGCGCCGCATCCGTGCATAGAGCTCGCTTTGGACCGAGCAACCTCCCAGCAGGTAAGCCACATTTTCAGTCCAGAAGTACGAGAGGAAAAAAAAAAGCCAAGAAAATTCAGCTCCAGTTGTCATCTGTATATCAGCTCCCTGTCCCGCAGGTGAGCAGCTGTCGGTATCCCTGCACGAGGTGGTACGCCTCACGTGTCCCGCCGCCTCGCGCCTCTCCCGCCAATCGTGGGAGCGCCCCAACAGCCGCCTATCGCCGGAGCTCTACCTCCACCTGGACGACGGTAGCCTGAGCTTCGTGGCCACGCCCGCCACTCTGGGCCACTACCTGTGCCTGTCCGCCGAGAACGGCTTCCGGCAGACCATGGCCGTCTACCACGTCAAGCAGAAGAGCGGCCCCCTACCCAGCCCAAAGGGACCCGAGTCCACGCAGCCGGGCCGCAACTTTTCCTTATGGATGATGAAAGCCACACCAAATGAGGCTGTCTACCAAGACGGGGACTCGCTTCTGTCATCCCAGACCCCTTCTTACTTAAAGGAACTGGTGGCCGTGTCGGTCCTCTTAGTGCTTTGCCTGAGCGTGCTCTTCACCATCCTCCTCTTTGTGGTCAGAGAGCGATGGCATAGCCGTACCGTGCCGCAGCAAGTGGTAGCCGATTCGGACAGACGGACTTCAGAAGAGCAAGAGGCCCTCCAAGTGGGGCCCGCGCAGAGCAAACGCAACGGCCACGTCCAGGCCGCCATCTCCAACGGGCTTGCCGCTTCCAACGGACACTTGCCCAACACGCCCATTTGAGCACCGGCACTCCAGGTAGGAATAAAAAATAAATAAATATTGCTGTACTTGTCATAATGTGACAAAGATCAAATGGTTATTTTCCCAGAATATTTTTCAAAACACATTTTCACTTTAGGGAATGCTTACCCACTTTTAATGCCACGTGACTGCAAAATATACAGTCCTCTTATTTTAGTAGACTTTGGTACGAAAAATGTCAATTGTTAGTAGGAACTCAATGTTTGCACACGTCGGGCACATCACAAACTTTATGGAAGTCTTTTATATGGGTTTTTTTCTTTTCTACTCAACGGTGACGTGTTATAGGATGGCATTGCTGCTCCTCAACGTGCCTTTGCTACACACTTGGACCCTGTCATAATGTGACTGCTGAACTATTCCCTGTGTTCATTTTGAATGTTAAATGTGAACATGGTACTAATGTGCTTTTTGACACTTTTTAATTCACTCCTTCAGGGGGGGGGGGGGTGACCAAATATGCTGATCATCCAAGGACTTAAGTTTAACTCCCTTTGGATGCTCTTTTTTGTTTTTTTTTTGTTGAGGGGGTCGGATTGGTCTATTTTCACATCTGGACCGAATCAGTAGGGCGCAAACACAGCTGTCACGATAGAGAAAAAAAAAAAAAAAGCAAGACGCTGAATTCCAACCACTATCATAATAAATATTGTGTTATGTGAATGTCTTTCGATGTCACTCAGGATTTAGCCTTATTAGCTTTGTGCAGTATACGTTTCAGAATACACTGTGCTGTGTTTACTGTATCAAGTTTTAAATGGGCTCTGTAGCGCTACCACGTGGCCAAAAATATTAAACGCACCCTAGAAAAAAATTCTGAAGATACGTGTTTTAAAAAAAAAAATAAAGGTAGAAACTTCTTTTATGAATATGTATATAGTTAAAACATGTATATTTGGTTTCATTTTACACATTTAATTTTTTTCAAAATATTTTAGCATTAGTATTTAGCATTTTTAAAAAACACAACGCATTTTCCACATTTATTATATAAGCAATCACCACATGGATGTTATTTTCTCTCTTGGTTATATTTAACATTTACATAAATTTTTCAATAAATTGAGCAACGTCATCACATGATGACATCACCAGACAGCTTCCCTTCCCTCCTTCCTCTCTCCCGGACTGCAAGTCTGCAAAAAGTCTGCAGCGGCCCGTTTGCTGCAGTGCCATCACACACACACACATATACACAATCTCACACTCTAATTTTAGCAGCTTGCCTGTCCAACAACAACAAGAGGTTGCTTGGTGACTCGGCACAGGTAAGAACACCTTTTTCTATTTGTATATGTTTCTCATGAGATGCACGAGTGCTGGATGTCATTCCAGAGCACACCCAAAGTCATACTGCAGTCACCTCCCACTTTGCTGCAGTGTATCTTGAGCAATTTGATTTAATCATCCACAAATGGCAGCAGTGATGGAAATAAGTGAAAATTGTAAAATCAAAATGTGCATTTGCACAGCATGTGATAAAGTGTTTTGAACATGATCGATGGTGTGCCTAATGATTTGGCTCGTCACCTGCCTCTTTAAGAGGCCTCTCTCTCTGGTCTAAGTCTGCTAGAGGACACAGTGACGACTCATGCACCCATCAAATTTATGTTTATTGCATGCATGGTTCCCACCACATCCTGTAAATATGTCCCAAAACTTTTGTCCACACAATCACAAAGGTATCGAGATGTCCCAGAACGATCCGAAAGAAACGACGCCCCCGCCGGGGACTCTTAGCCCGGGCCAGCTACAATCCCACTTCAAGATGGAGCCAAAGACTTTGGGGGTGAGCTAGTCAGAATGGAACCATGAGACCAACAAAACATGCTAACATGCTGTCTGTTTGCTGAAACATGCCATCTAAGATGAAAAAAAAAACAATAGCAACTGCCTTGTCCTCTTCAGGCCATTCAGCTGGTCATCGCGGTGTTGATCCTGTGCCTGAGCATGTCCGTGCTCCGGGAGCACGAGATCCACTTTACGGCCGACGTGGCGCTCTTCCTCGTCGTGGTCGTTCAGGTGGGAGGAGCTAGCGCTAACATTTAGGTTTGTTCAGAATTTTGACCTCCTTCACTGATCCACTTCTTTCTACCAGGTCATCTTGTCGGGGTCTGTGTTGATCCACAGTGGTAGGAGGCCCACTCTGTTTTGGGTGAGTGGGCTTTCAAAAGCAAAGAGCCACATGCTGCTTCACCAAGACATAAGAAATTGTTGTTTCTGGTGGTTTTGCAGGTCAAATGCGCCCTGGTTCTCCATCTGATCAGCGCCGCGTTCGCCACCGCCGCCCTCGGGCTGATGTCCAAGCACCTCCCGTACAGGCAGGACTCGTACCACTGCGAACACTGCCGCCGCCTGGAGTACCACGCCGTGGTAATGCAACTACAGCCAGCGCTTGCATTGCACCTCGTTAGATAATTAAATGTCCCGTGAGTAGCGCTCGCTTCATTTAGCGAGTCTTGTCCGGTGCAAGACTGAAACAATGTGATTGCAAGATGGAAGGAAGGTCTACTAGCTTAATGCTAACATAAATGCGAAACATCATTGACAGGATATTAAAATTAGCATATCCTTTTTTGTGCTTCTTAATTATCTTTTCCATTAGAGATCAGTGCTGCAATACTAGATTCTAAATTCTACGCATTAGTGGCCCCAAAGCCAACTTTTTTTATGTTTTGTCTTCGCAGCTACATTGTTTCAGGAAATGCACCGAGCTGGTCGAGCAAAAGTGCAAAGTAAGCAGACAGCCATCGTACATTTTCTTTTTGTTCTCTTTTTTTTGTTTTTTGTTTATGCATTCAGCCCATGTGGGACATTTTTGCTTTTGTGCTAAACGAGTAGGTCTTGCTTTGTTTAGATGCTCATTGATGGCATCCTGGGGACGCTGGTGATCTTCCTGGTGCTGGAGTTGCTGATCTGCATTACCGCCATGCTCTTCGGTCTGACCGTGCTCGCTGCTCGCAGGACTCAGGTCATGACCTCACCTGCCTTTCCATTTGGACATGATCTTTTTTTCATTTCTATAAATAGCCACGTGTTCTGATCTGATTCAACTCCACTTCTGTATCCAACTTGTCTAACTATTGAATTTTCATTTATTTTAAAATGTTGTTGTTGTTCAGGCTCCAAGTGAGCGACCTCGCTACCCACAGACCCGCCCACCACCATCGCCGGTTGTTCACGCTGTTCGAGCCACTCCCCCTGCGGCGACCGAGCCCTTTCCATCCCAGGTACTGCACGCACACACACACACATGCATACACACACTCAAGAACAACTGTTTGTCTGTGAGCAGGTAGCCGTGGTGGTGACCGAACCTGACGCCGATCTGCTGGAAGACATCGCGACCCCGCCCACCGAACCTCAAGTGGAGCCCATTTAAACTCTGCGCTGTACAATAATGCAAACAATTGGAAAATGAGCTGTTGACCGTCACACAGCCACGATAGAAGTCTTGAAAGAAATATATCTGAAGTTTAGTTTGTATGATATAATTGAGTCACATCACAAAAAAAAAACATGATACTGTATTTCTGCAACTAGTGGCCAGGGGCTTTAATTTACTTAACTGCAGATGGGCAGTGGGCATTATGGTGCTATTATAAATGTATGTACTTTTTGCATATTATTATTATTGTTCATTTATTTATTTCATTGGATTTATTTACTAAAACCAAATGTAATGTGCTGTAGAAATGTCATTTTGTTTGTTTGCGAGACGGCCACTAATTGCGTAAATACATTTTGTTTATCCACAAGTATGACAACAATGGCAGTGATGTTTTTTCATAATGTAGCACATAGCACGCTTATCTTCTTTTATAAGCCTTACAGTACATCAAAATATTGTTCATCCCCGGTAGTGCTGAATTGTGATCTATATTTACTGTGTCTTTTATCACTTGTTAATCTGCAATCACACTGTATATTCTGTAAAAGTGTCAAATAGAACCTTTCAATCATGAGCAGATAGTGTCATGATTATACTTGCATTGTTCAATAAAAGACACAGCAGGTCCAAGAAGAACTTTCTGGAACTTTTGGTGTAAATACACTCAAGGTAGAAGGATATGCACCAACATTTTAAGAAGAGCCCCCGTAATTGCAATTGAGCTTGATATTCCACAATTAGACTCTTTTAAAAGACATCTCTTCATACACATACCGTACATGTGCAATATCCAAAGAAGCGCTTTTGCCTGACTTGAATTGAGCTTTCTCGGCTTCCGTACACTTCCGCTTCAGCGAGCAGCTATCTCTTCAGGTTGTTGTCATTTGGGCTATCGCCTGAGTCATGTTAACTTTTTACAAGCTCTCCATTTGCTGTATATATGTACACGCATACATGTAAACAATGACATGAAAGGAGAATAATTGTTAGTTGTTAGGTCAGTCTGATGAAAAGGCAAAATGGACATGTTCATTTTGCGCTGGGTTACATACAAGTGAATGGGGGCACTGCCATCTTGCGGTAGCTTGACGTCATTACACCAGTCGATCGCCAAGCCACTACTGGTCGATCGCGGGAAAAAGGAAAAAATGGACATGTTCATTTTACGCTGGGTCACATACAAGTGAATGGGGGCACTGCCATCTTGCGGTAGCTTGACGTCATTACACCAGTCGATCGCCAAGCCCTATTGGTCGATCGCGGGAAAAAGGCAAAATGGACATGTTCATTTTACACTGGGTTACATACAAGTGAATGGGGGCACTGCTATCTTGCGGTAGCTTGACGTCATTACATGAACCGCTTCATAAAGCATGAACGGCAGTCTTACGCTATAAACTTAAGCTCCAAGTCTGCTTCGTGTAGGACACGAACCATGCTCTTCGGATCACTAGGTAAAGTTATAACCCATTCTGCCATTTCGCCGGGGAAATTCCTCGATTTTATTAGGTAGTGTACAGTACATAAAGGACGTCTGGACAAAAAGGAAACATGGACATGTTCACTTTACGATGGATTACAGACAAGTGAATATTTTTTCTGATTGGCTGTTTGATCAGTGACGTCACTTGGACACTCCATTAGGTACACCACTATTTTCAAGTGTACCTAATCACAGGCCACTTCATTAGGGAAAATTCATGGTCAAAATTTAAATGAAAGTGAAAAGTGCCACACCCAAACAACCCCCCACTTTGTGATTGGCTGTTCAATCTGTGACGTCACTCGGACACTTTATTAGGTACACTGCCATTTTCAGGTGTACCTAATCACAGGCCACTTCATTAGGGAAAATTCATGGTCAAAGTTTAACGGAGAGTGAAAAGTGCCACACCCAAACAACCCCCCACTTTGTGATTGGCTGTTCAATCTGTGACGTCACTCGGACACTTTATTAGGTACACTGCCATTTTCAGGTGTACCTAATCACAGGCCACTTCATTAGGGAAAATTCATGGTCAAAGTTTAACGGAGAGTGAAAAGTGCCACACCCAAACAACCCCCCACTTTGTGATTGGCTGTTCAATCTGTGACGTCACTCGGACACTTTATTAGGTACACTGCCATTTTCAGGTGTACCTAATCACAGGCCACTTCATTAGGGAAAATTCATGGTCAAAGTTTAACGGAGAGTGAAAAGTGCCACACCCAAACAACCCCCCACTTTGTGATTGGCTGTTCAATCTGTGACGTCACTCGGACACTTTATTAGGTACACTGCCATTTTCAGGTGTACCTAATCACAGGCCACTTCATTAGGGAAAATTCATGGTCAAAGTTTAACGGAGAGTGAAAAGTGCCACACCCAAACAACCCCCCACTTTGTGATTGGCTGTTCAATCTGTGACGTCACTCGGACACTTTATTAGGTACACTGCCATTTTCAGGTGTACCTAATCACAGGCCACTTCATTAGGGAAAATTCATGGTCAAAGTTTAACGGAGAGTGAAAAGTGCCACACCCAAACAACCCCCCACTTTGTGATTGGCTGTTCAATCTGTGACGTCACTCGGACACTTTATTAGGTACACTGCCATTTTCAGGTGTACCTAATCACAGGCCACTTCATTAGGGAAAATTCATGGTCAAAGTTTAACGGAGAGTGAAAAGTGCCACACCCAAACAACCCCCCACTTTGTGATTGGCTGTTCAATCTGTGACGTCACTCGGACACTTTATTAGGTACACTGCCATTTTCAGGTGTACCTAATCACAGGCCACTTCATTAGGGAAAATTCATGGTCAAAGTTTAACGGAGAGTGAAAAGTGCCACACCCAAACAACCCCCCACTTTGTGATTGGCTGTTCAATCTGTGACGTCACTCGGACCCTTTATTAGGTACACTGCCATTTTCAGGTGTACCTAATCACAGGCCACTTCATTAGGGAAAATTCATGGTCAAAGTTTAACGGAGAGTGAAAAGTGCCACACCCAAACAACCCCCCACTTTGTGATTGGCTGTTCAATCTGTGACGTCACTCGGACACTTTATTAGGTACACTGCCATTTTCAGGTGTACCTAATCACAGGCCACTTCATTAGGGAAAATTCATGGTCAAAGTTTAACGGAGAATGAAAAGTGCCACACCCAAACAACCCCCCACTTTGTGATTGGCTGTTCAATCTGTGACGTCACTCGGACACTTTATTAGGTACACTGCCATTTTCAGGTGTACCTAATCACAGGCCACTTCATTAGGGAAAATTCATGGTCAAAGTTTAACGGAGAGTGAAAAGTGCCACACCCAAACAACCCCCCACTTTGTGATTGGCTGTTCAATCTGTGACGTCACTCGGACACTTTATTAGGTACACTGCCATTTTCAGGTGTACCTAATCACAGGCCACTTCATTAGGGAAAATTCATGGTCAAAGTTTAACGGAGAGTGAAAAGTGCCACACCCAAACAACCCCCCACTTTGTGATTGGCTGTTCAATCTGTGACGTCACTCGGACACTTTATTAGGTACACTGCCATTTTCAGGTGTACCTAATCACAGGCCACTTCATTAGGGAAAATTCATGGTCAAAGTTTAACGGAGAATGAAAAGTGCCACACCCAAACAACCCCCCACTTTGTGATTGGCTGTTCAATCTGTGACGTCACTCGGACACTTTATTAGGTACACTGCCATTTTCAGGTGTACCTAATCACAGGCCACTTCATTAGGGAAAATTCATGGTCAAAGTTTAACGGAGAGTGAAAAGTGCCACACCCAAACAACCCCCCACTTTGTGATTGGCTGTTCAATCTGTGACGTCACTCGGACACTTTATTAGGTACACTGCCATTTTCAGGTGTACCTAATCACAGGCCACTTCATTAGGGAAAATTCATGGTCAAAGTTTAACGGAGAGTGAAAAGTGCCACACCCAAACAACCCCCCACTTTGTGATTGGCTGTTCAATCTGTGACGTCACTCGGACACTTTATTAGGTACACTGCCATTTTCAGGTGTACCTAATCACAGGCCACTTCATTAGGGAAAATTCATGGTCAAAGTTTAACGGAGAGTGAAAAGTGCCACACCCAAACAACCCCCCACTTTGTGATTGGCTGTTCAATCTGTGACGTCACTCGGACACTTTATTAGGTACACTGCCATTTTCAGGTGTACCTAATCACAGGCCACTTCATTAGGGAAAATTCATGGTCAAAGTTTAACGGAGAGTGAAAAGTGCCACACCCAAACAACCCCCCACTTTGTGATTGGCTGTTCAATCTGTGACGTCACTTGGACACTTTATTAGGTACACTGCCATTTTCAGGTGTACCTAATCACAGGCCACTTCATTAGGGAAAATTCATGGTCAAAGTTTAACGGAGAGTGAAAAGTGCCACACCCAAACAACCCCCCACTTTGTGATTCGCTGTTCAATCTGTGACGTCACTCGGACACTTTATTAGGTACACTGCCATTTTCAGGTGTACCTAATCACAGGCCACTTCATTAGGGAAAATTCATGGTCAAAGTTTAACGGAGAGTGAAAAGTGCCACACCCAAACAACCCCCCACTTTGTGATTGGCTGTTCAATCTGTGACGTCACTCGGACACTTTATTAGGTACACTGCCATTTTCAGGTGTACCTAATCACAGGCCACTTCATTAGGGAAAATTCATGGTCAAAGTTTAACGGAGAGTGAAAAGTGCCACACCCAAACAACCCCCCACTTTGTGATTGGCTGTTCAATCTGTGACGTCACTCGGACACTTTATTAGGTACACTGCCATTTTCAGGTGTACCTAATCACAGGCCACTTCATTAGGGAAAATTCATGGTCAAAGTTTAACGGAGAGTGAAAAGTGCCACACCCAAACAACCCCCCACTTTGTGATTGGCTGTTCAATCTGTGACGTCACTCGGACACTTTATTAGGTACACTGCCATTTTCAGGTGTACCTAATCACAGGCCACTTCATTAGGGAAAATTCATGGTCAAAGTTTAACGGAGAGTGAAAAGTGCCACACCCAAACAACCCCCCACTTTGTGATTGGCTGTTCAATCTGTGACGTCACTCGGACCCTTTATTAGGTACACTGCCATTTTCAGGTGTACCTAATCACAGGCCACTTCATTAGGGAAAATTCATGGTCAAAGTTTAACGGAGAGTGAAAAGTGCCACACCCAAACAACCCCCCACTTTGTGATTGGCTGTTCAATCTGTGACGTCACTCGGACACTTTATTAGGTACACTGCCATTTTCAGGTGTACCTAATCACAGGCCACTTCATTAGGGAAAATTCATGGTCAAAGTTTAACGGAGAATGAAAAGTGCCACACCCAAACAACCCCCCACTTTGTGATTGGCTGTTCAATCTGTGACGTCACTCGGACACTTTATTAGGTACACTGCCATTTTCAGGTGTACCTAATCACAGGCCACTTCATTAGGGAAAATTCATGGTCAAAGTTTAACGGAGAGTGAAAAGTGCCACACCCAAACAACCCCCCACTTTGTGATTGGCTGTTCAATCTGTGACGTCACTCGGACACTTTATTAGGTACACTGCCATTTTCAGGTGTACCTAATCACAGGCCACTTCATTAGGGAAAATTCATGGTCAAAGTTTAACGGAGAGTGAAAAGTGCCACACCCAAACAACCCCCCACTTTGTGATTGGCTGTTCAATCTGTGACGTCACTCGGACACTTTATTAGGTACACTGCCATTTTCAGGTGTACCTAATCACAGGCCACTTCATTAGGGAAAATTCATGGTCAAAGTTTAACGGAGAGTGAAAAGTGCCACACCCAAACAACCCCCCACTTTGTGATTGGCTGTTCAATCTGTGACGTCACTCGGACACTTTATTAGGTACACTGCCATTTTCAGGTGTACCTAATCACAGGCCACTTCATTAGGGAAAATTCATGGTCAAAGTTTAACGGAGAGTGAAAAGTGCCACACCCAAACAACCCCCCACTTTGTGATTGGCTGTTCAATCTGTGACGTCACTCGGACACTTTATTAGGTACACTGCCATTTTCAGGTGTACCTAATCACAGGCCACTTCATTAGGGAAAATTCATGGTCAAAGTTTAACGGAGAGTGAAAAGTGCCACACCCAAACAACCCCCCACTTTGTGATTCGGCTGTTCAATCTGTGACGTCACTCGGACACTTTATTAGGTACACTGCCATTTTCAGGTGTACCTAATCACAGGCCACTTCATTAGGGAAAATTCATGGTCAAAGTTTAACGGAGAGTGAAAAGTGCCACACCCAAACAACCCCCCACTTTGTGATTGGCTGTTCAATCTGTGACGTCACTCGGACACTTTATTAGGTACACTGCCATTTTCAGGTGTACCTAATCACAGGCCACTTCATTAGGGAAAATTCATGGTCAAAGTTTAACGGAGAGTGAAAAGTGCCACACCCAAACAACCCCCCACTTTGTGATTGGCTGTTCAATCTGTGACGTCACTCGGACACTTTATTAGGTACACTGCCATTTTCAGGTGTACCTAATCACAGGCCACTTCATTAGGGAAAATTCATGGTCAAAGTTTAACGGAGAGTGAAAAGTGCCACACCCAAACAACCCCCCACTTTGTGATTGGCTGTTCAATCTGTGACGTCACTCGGACACTTTATTAGGTACACTGCCATTTTCAGGTGTACCTAATCACAGGCCACTTCATTAGGGAAAATTCATGGTCAAAGTTTAACGGAGAGTGAAAAGTGCCACACCCAAACAACCCCCCACTTTGTGATTGGCTGTTCAATCTGTGACGTCACTCGGACACTTTATTAGGTACACTGCCATTTTCAGGTGTACCTAATCACAGGCCACTTCATTAGGGAAAATTCATGGTCAAAGTTTAACGGAGAGTGAAAAGTGCCACACCCAAACAACCCCCCACTTTGTGATTGGCTGTTCAATCTGTGACGTCACTCGGACACTTTATTAGGTACACTGCCATTTTCAGGTGTACCTAATCACAGGCCACTTCATTAGGGAAAATTCATGGTCAAAGTTTAACGGAGAGTGAAAAGTGCCACACCCAAACAACCCCCCACTTTGTGATTGGCTGTTCAATCTGTGACGTCACTCGGACACTTTATTAGGTACACTGCCATTTTCAGGTGTACCTAATCACAGGCCACTTCATTAGGGAAAATTCATGGTCAAAGTTTAACGGAGAGTGAAAAGTGCCACACCCAAACAACCCCCCACTTTGTGATTGGCTGTTCAATCTGTGACGTCACTCGGACACTTTATTAGGTACACTGCCATTTTCAGGTGTACCTAATCACAGGCCACTTCATTAGGGAAAATTCATGGTCAAAGTTTAACGGAGAGTGAAAAGTGCCACACCCAAACAACCCCCCACTTTGTGATTGGCTGTTCAATCTGTGACGTCACTCGGACACTTTATTAGGTACACTGCCATTTTCAGGTGTACCTAATCACAGGCCACTTCATTAGGGAAAATTCATGGTCAAAGTTTAACGGAGAGTGAAAAGTGCCACACCCAAACAACCCCCCACTTTGTGATTGGCTGTTCAATCTGTGACGTCACTCGGACACTTTATTAGGTACACTGCCATTTTCAGGTGTACCTAATCACAGGCCACTTCATTAGGGAAAATTCATGGTCAAAGTTTAACGGAGAGTGAAAAGTGCCACACCCAAACAACCCCCCACTTTGTGATTGGCTGTTCAATCTGTGACGTCACTCGGACACTTTATTAGGTACACTGCCATTTTCAGGTGTACCTAATCACAGGCCACTTCATTAGGGAAAATTCATGGTCAAAGTTTAACGGAGAGTGAAAAGTGCCACACCCAAACAACCCCCCACTTTGTGATTGGCTGTTCAATCTGTGACGTCACTCGGACACTTTATTAGGTACACTGCCATTTTCAGGTGTACCTAATCACAGGCCACTTCATTAGGGAAAATTCATGGTCAAAGTTTAACGGAGAGTGAAAAGTGCCACACCCAAACAACCCCCCACTTTGTGATTGGCTGTTCAATCTGTGACGTCACTCGGACACTTTATTAGGTACACTGCCATTTTCAGGTGTACCTAATCACAGGCCACTTCATTAGGGAAAATTCATGGTCAAAGTTTAACGGAGAGTGAAAAGTGCCACACCCAAACAACCCCCCACTTTGTGATTGGCTGTTCAATCTGTGACGTCACTCGGACACTTTATTAGGTACACTGCCATTTTCAGGTGTACCTAATCACAGGCCACTTCATTAGGGAAAATTCATGGTCAAAGTTTAACGGAGAGTGAAAAGTGCCACACCCAAACAACCCCCCACTTTGTGATTGGCTGTTCAATCTGTGACGTCACTCGGACACTTTATTAGGTACACTGCCATTTTCAGGTGTACCTAATCACAGGCCACTTCATTAGGGAAAATTCATGGTCAAAGTTTAACGGAGAGTGAAAAGTGCCACACCCAAACAACCCCCCACTTTGTGATTGGCTGTTCAATCTGTGACGTCACTCGGACACTTTATTAGGTACACTGCCATTTTCAGGTGTACCTAATCACAGGCCACTTCATTAGGGAAAATTCATGGTCAAAGTTTAACGGAGAGTGAAAAGTGCCACACCCAAACAACCCCCCACTTTGTGATTGGCTGTTCAATCTGTGACGTCACTCGGACACTTTATTAGGTACACTGCCATTTTCAGGTGTACCTAATCACAGGCCACTTCATTAGGGAAAATTCATGGTCAAAGTTTAACGGAGAGTGAAAAGTGCCACACCCAAACAACCCCCCACTTTGTGATTGGCTGTTCAATCTGTGACGTCACTCGGACACTTTATTAGGTACACTGCCATTTTCAGGTGTACCTAATCACAGGCCACTTCATTAGGGAAAATTCATGGTCAAAGTTTAACGGAGAGTGAAAAGTGCCACACCCAAACAACCCCCCACTTTGTGATTGGCTGTTCAATCTGTGACGTCACTCGGACACTTTATTAGGTACACTGCCATTTTCAGGTGTACCTAATCACAGGCCACTTCATTAGGGAAAATTCATGGTCAAAGTTTAACGGAGAGTGAAAAGAGAGTGAAAAGTGCCACACCCAAACAACCCCCCACTTTGTGATTGGCTGTTCAATCTGTGACGTCACTCGGACCCTTTATTAGGTACACTGCCATTTTCAGGTGTACCTAATCACAGGCCACTTCATTAGGGAAAATTCATGGTCAAAGTTTAACGGAGAGTGAAAAGTGCCACACCCAAACAACCCCCCACTTTGTGATTGGCTGTTCAATCTGTGACGTCACTCGGACACTTTATTAGGTACACTGCCATTTTCAGGTGTACCTAATCACAGGCCACTTCATTAGGGAAAATTCATGGTCAAAGTTTAACGGAGAGTGAAAAGTGCCACACCCAAACAACCCCCCACTTTGTGATTGGCTGTTCAATCTGTGACGTCACTCGGACACTTTATTAGGTACACTGCCATTTTCAGGTGTACCTAATCACAGGCCACTTCATTAGGGAAAATTCATGGTCAAAGTTTAACGGAGAGTGAAAAGTGCCACACCCAAACAACCCCCCACTTTGTGATTGGCTGTTCAATCTGTGACGTCACTCGGACACTTTATTAGGTACACTGGTATTTTCAGGTGTACCTAATCACAGGCCACTTCATTAGGGAAAATTCATGGTCAAAGTTTAACGGAGAGTGAAAAGTGCCACACCCAAACAACCCCCCACTTTGTGATTGGCTGTTAAATCTGTGACGTCACTCGGACACTTTATTAGGTACACTGCCATTTTCAGGTGTACCTAATCACAGGCCACTTCATTAGGGAAAATTCATGGTCAAAGTTTAACGGAGAGTGAAAAGTGCCACACCCAAACAACCCCCCACTTTGTGATTGGCTGTTCAATCTGTGACGTCACTCGGACACTTTATTAGGTACACTGCCATTTTCAGGTGTACCTAATCACAGGCCACTTCATTAGGGAAAATTCATGGTCAAAGTTTAACGGAGAGTGAAAAGTGCCACACCCAAACAACCCCCCACTTTGTGATTGGCTGTTCAATCTGTGACGTCACTCGGACACTTTATTAGGTACACTGCCATTTTCAGGTGTACCTAATCACAGGCCACTTCATTAGGGAAAATTCATGGTCAAAGTTTAACGGAGAGTGAAAAGTGCCACACCCAAACAACCCCCCACTTTGTGATTGGCTGTTCAATCTGTGACGTCACTCGGACACTTTATTAGGTACACTGCCATTTTCAGGTGTACCTAATCACAGGCCACTTCATTAGGGAAAATTCTTTACACTTACTTTCCTTGGTGAAGTAATCTACTTTTCAACAGTTTATAGAATTTGAATGTCAGAGTAACATGTAGAAAAATGAACAAACAAGTTGAAATTATTTTGGCTATCAAATCATCCTAAACTCACCTTTTGTAAACAACTTATGCAAAGAAGACACATGACACTTTTTATTCAATTTAATTTTCTTTCAAGAACAAATACGAATTGGGGATGTTTTCAAAATGGGAATAAAAAAAAAAACCCTGACCATTTTCATTCTTACACTTTTTGCCTTTCAGGTTGTGTGTGTGTGTGTGTGGGGGGGGGTCTTCAGGCTGTGTGTGCCTCTTAAGGGGAGTCCTATGGTCATTGTAAAAAAACAAAAAACAAATGTACCAATTGTAGAGGTTGCGCAACTGATGTGGAATGGTGAATGTGCATGTGTGGAGGCTGTCACAGCAGTTCGGTGGGCTTTACTGAGGTGGACAGACTATTGCACTCCAAGAAAAAAAAATAGAACAAAAATAAAGACATGGCTCTCAAAAGAATGAAAAATAAGGATTGAGGAGGAAAAAAATAAAATAAAATCAGTGTCCTCACCCCTTTGCAACTCCCAAACGGATCATCATGTGAATAAATATCGCAGACATACTCAAACTCTGTGAAGCTTTAAAATGAAAGTGACTTCAAACAAGTTAAAAGGAGGAAAAACATGACTGCAATTCTTGGTGCGCCGAGTGAGGAAAAACATCCCAACATGGACAGTCACAAGAGGCTTAAAAACGTTTTATAAGATACATTAATCTATTCCAATCATAAAATTAATTGTTTGCAGGAATAAAGATCAGATTTTATATTGCATCCTTTCATCACCACTGTATGTGTAAAATAAAAAAAAAATAAAAAAAATCACAAAAAGGAAGTATAATACCCCCACGTTGAATGAGGTGGGGGGAGAATAAAAGGAAAAAAAAAAAAGAAAAATAATATTAAACTAAACAACAGGATGGACTATATTTGGGCCGTGGTTGAGAGTAGAACGGGTAGGTGGGCCCCATCTGTGTGCTTTGCTGGTTCGGCTGGTGGACCCCCACCGTTGCAATTCATTTCATTCGATTACTCGCTTGTTCTCTGTTCAATTAAGCATGTTTACAAATCATCACAACAATTACACACAGCGCCCTTTCTCTCTCTCTCGCCTCTTATTTTCACCCTCCACGCTCCCGCTCGAGGTGCATAGGCAGGTAGGTGCTGGTGGGCTTGGCTGGCTTTACTGCACGCAACAGCTGTGGCCGTTGGGGTCCTTGAAGCGCAGACGCATTTTCGGTCGGTATTTCTCGAGGTAAAGAAGCTGTTTGGAGTTGAAGGCCCCGCGCCTCTTCCTGAAGGAAACAACGGTAGAAAACAAAACAAACAAAAAGTTGGCCGTGCTTAGAAACCAGATCGTCACCTTTTGACATTTCTCCAACAAAGTAACTTACTGCCTTATGAACTGCACAGCATCCTCATACTTCATCCCGCTCTCGATGAGAGCCAAGGCCACCAAGACAGGAGCGCTGGGAGGTGGACAAGGTGAAGGGAGACACAAGAAGGAGAAGATAAGATTAAATGCCAGAGTTCGCATGGCTTTGTTGGTGCGCGGCTTGTTTCAACCTGAGAAACAGGCCTGGGAAATCAACAGGGGTGCGAGGGTTCGCGTTGCCTTGCTGGGGCAGCGGGTTTACGCTACACACGCTACAATACCATAGCGGCGAGGAATAATATCTCGGGGAAAATAAATAAAAGCTTCACGGCTGGGTCAAATCTCAACGCTTGGTGAAGTCAATTTCCCGCAGGGTAGAATTCGAGGCCGAATGTGAGAACGCAGAGATGGAAAGCTGCGGGGCGGCGAAAAAAAAGGCAAAGAGAATCATAAAATGGAGGGCGGTGGAGGTAATCGCTGTCAAATAGTTCCAACCCAAGCGCCCAACGAGATCAAGCCAAGTTCCCAAGCAAGAATGACAGTTACACAACATTCAGAACGCAAAATCCGAGAGGCCAAACATCCGATTGGGCTTACATGTGCCTTTGGGGTCAGAAGTTTTAAAAAAAATTTTTTTTTTTTTTTTTGGTACTCGCTTGCACATGCATCATGTGCTTCTTTATTTTCAGGCTCGTTTTGTCTTTTATTTTTAAACGCGTGTGAAATTCTCTGCCCCGCTGCCAGTGGAAGTGAGTAAGTGCACCACACGCACGCACTTAAGCCAACACAACCTCATGACCGCCCATCAAATCACATGCAAATGGTTGGGGGGAGTGGGGGCTTTTAGCCTTGACACTACTCCAGTTTGAAAAGCTAAAAAAAGCGAGCTGCTGATGAGACACCCAACGAACGCGGGTGCGTGCTCCTTTCGCGTGTTGGTCTTGCCATTTACATCTCGCCTCACTGATGTCGGGGGCCAAAACAAATACTGCTAAAAATAAACTCCTGCGTTGTTGAACGTTGTTGTAGCAACTGGCAAGTATAAACGCCATGACGGCACAGTTGCCATATTAAAAGGCATCGCTGCCTGCTTGGAGCGTAAGGCCACAAATGTCACCACCCCCCTCCCCCTTTTGAAGGACTCACCGGCCGAGCCCTGCCACACAATGCACGGCGATGCAGCAGCCGGGTTCCTCTCGAAACTTGGTGTTGAGCAGCTTGAGCCAGTCGTCCACAATGTGGGTTGGGGGAGGGGCTCCGTCGTCAAACGGCCAGTCCTTTACAAAGACAAAAAAAAAAAAATGTGTTCAAACATTTTCTAACAAAATCATTAAGGATCATTGCGCTCTCTTACCAAAACCTGAATCCCTTCCTTCTCCACCGGAGCCTTGTCGTAGGTGGCTTCACACACTCTCACCAGTGTGTGGACCGCAAACTTTTTTAGCTCCTGGCAGGGTGTTTAAAAAAAAAAAAAAAAAAGACCAGTCGTAAACAAGTGCGTTTATGTGAAGAAAAGCGTCGGCAGACATACCTCGGTGAACTTGTTAAGGGTGGCATTGGTGGGATTGTGGGTGATGAGGAACCTCATGCACTCGTAGGTTATCTCGACTGCAGCGGGGCGGTTCATGTTGGCGAGACGGCTTGAAGGAAATAAACAATTACAATGCAAAACTCTTACCAAACCAACAAACAAAAAAAAAAGTCAAGAAAAGGGAGATTTGCGGTAACGGCTGAGGAAATAAAAGGAGGGACGACAAGGAGGTGATGAGGGTGATGCACACAGAGGACGGGGAGGAAGGGACAAAAAACGAGTCCGACGAAACCTCGGGATGTAAAAATAAAAACAATACAAAGTCAAAATGGCAAACAAAAAAAAAAAAGGAAAAAGATGGAGAGACTATCCGAAAGTCACTTTACCCCATTCAGGAGAGCTGTTTGTGATTGGCTGTTCAAAGAGAAAGCAGAAAGCAAAGAGTTGGCGGATTGGCTGGGGACAGTTGGGGCGAGGACCACGCGTACGTTATCCAGGTGGGCCTTTTTAATTTTTTTAAAAAAAATGATTCCAAAAGTCAGCGCTTCCGAGGACAATGGCCAGTCAAGGGGGCTTGCGGGCAGCGTAGTCTTTCGGGGCGGGGCAGCCGATTCACTTCTCCACGGCGGCGAGGTGCTGTGCCTGGCAAAATTCCCCGCTCACACACGCCATATAGGTACGGCCCAAGTTAACACAGAAAGCCTGTCGAGAGAGACCAGATTTAGAAATGATTCACACAAAAGGCGACACAGTTGAAATTTGCCCTAGTGTAAAAATAAACAACATAAGAAGCTGCAACCACCATGACGGACTCTGCTTCATTTACAAAGGGGGGTGGGGGGGAACTTGCATGACACTGGTTAAGTGGGAACGGGAATTGCGAGCTTTGGACTTCAGCACGGTGTCACAGGCCTGTAGTCACAAGGTGAGGATTACAGGGTGGGCAAAGCTTCAAAACGAGAGGAGGCTCCAGTCCCACGCTTTTAAGGCTTCCGTGTCTGTCCGCGCTTAATAATAAAACGGCTGCTCTGATTAGCGGAACAAAATCCTCAAAACAGACGTTGGATGCATGATTCGTTTTAAATAAAAAAATTTTTTTAATGAAAAGCACCATTTCTAAAGGGCTAACCCCAATTCTCTAGAGGTGGCAGGTACTGATAAATGAATGCCCATAAAACACAAGCTCTCATACAGTAAAAATAAAACTGGGACAAAGGTCAGCTGAGCTCAGTGAAAGGTCCCTTGGGCGAACTTCCCTCGGCGCTGACCAAATGCTTTACTGTTAAGGGAGGGGCCAACAAATTCTGTATGTGTATGTGTGTGTGTGACAGAGTGGAAAGGAGAGGGGGGGCATGCAATCAGATTTGTGGAGGGTTTCCCAAAATCAGCTGGCCTCAAGAACAGAGAGCGGATTGTGAGAGAGCCCAACGAGGTCGCGCTAGCCGATAAGGGGCCGCGCTTATCTCAGGCCGGTGGGGGCAGAAAAAGAACACGCAGGTGATAATGACACAGGGCAGGGGGGTAGCCCGCCGCAGCAGGTCACCGCCGAGTCAAAACACGTATTAACAAAAGTTTTCGAGGAATGGGGCCATTTTGTCTGGATCCAGACTGGGGCAGGTCCAGACTAAGAGCTAATTTGCTGACTCAATGAGGCCAAACGGCGGCTTTGACAAATAAGTAGACAAAGTGGGGAGGGAGGGGATGAGTGAGGTTCTTCGTGGAGTCGCTCGGTGCAGATAAAGGCTGCGAGACCTCTGGCCTACATCGTGCCCACACCTGCCACCTGTTGACATTGCCACAATTTTGTCTTTCATCCAAGAATGACAACAAAATCATTTCCAGATAACAGAATTACATTTACTAGGCAAGCTAGTCAAATTAAGGGGAATAAAAAAAAACAACAACTATATTGATATTTCTGTATTTAGCATCTCGAAGATTAATTTCTTTTCTTCTGGCTCGAAAGAAACTGCTAAGAAGTTTGAGGAACGAGTTTTACGCTTGCGAACGCGCGTGTTTGTCTTTTCATGTAACTAAGGGACGGTTGTGTATTAACTTGCCTCCCCTCCTTACACACACATACGCACGTTAACAGACTTCCAAACCAGAATGACTGCACGGAAAGACCAAAGAGTTGGCTTGGAAGGCATGACTGAGAACGTTCTTAAGCTCGCATTGTTGCTCAAGGGTTGCTTAGCCCCGCTGCGACATGCTTTTTTATTTCTACTGACATTTAGAGAACAACCTTCTGACAGCCACATGGGGAGGAGGAGGAGGGGGGGGGATGTTGCTATACCAACAATAATCTCAGTAGTGGTAACAAATGCGTCCGTGGGGAATTTAGGTATCCCCCGTGAAGCGCATGCTGCTTTCGAAACATTCACAGGAGCCAAAGTTTCACGGCGGCGGCGGCTCACAGCAACTTGTTACTCTTCCACATTAATCTGGGAAGTTTTAAAAGCTCATGAAAAGGACGACTGTGCGAGCGTCGCTATCAAAGCCGTCATCTGGAGGTCGTGCGGAGAGAAGTCACACATTTGCGAGCGTTAAATAAGTTCCTCGAGGATATGAAGAGGAATAGCGTGGGGGGGGGGGGGGCAAACATTGCCACGGCAACGGGGAAAATACGGCTTTGTTCTGGTGGAACGACCCCGTCGCTTCTCAGCAAGGGTCGTTCCGAATCTCCGACGCTGCCTGGAAAAGTAAAGGCCACCGGCGACACGCCGCGCTCATCTCACTGGAAAAATGTTGGGGCTGAAAACGGCGTTTTCGCTTTTGAGAAGATTGCAGCGCCTTTTCCTACCTGTCTCTTGAGTGTCAGCAGGTGGCTGTGCAGCAGCATCGAGAGTCGCCGCCAGTATGTCAGACAGTGCCAGCGCCGCTCGGTCAGTCTATCGCGGCGCTGTGGCAACGACCGTAAACGAACGTTGCGCCAACGAGGGCATGATTCATTAACCGACGTGGCGCCGATGAAACGCACGGGGTGGCTATGGCTACGTCTAATTCTCTACGGCCTTCTGCTTACCGGAAAGAACATAAAGGTGGATTTAAAAACTTTGCATTCCAGCACGGAATCAAAGCGAATTTGGAAATTCAACTATTTTTTGTTTTTGACTGTACTCTTAGTTGAACTACATAATGTCCATTGCGTAAGTCGCAAACACATCCGCGGTCAGTTACAGTCTAACCAAGCATTATGTGACAATCACTTAGTTACAGGATGTGATGAATGATATGTTCGTACCTCTCGGATGGTTAAACTGCTATTGCCTAAGGTGAGGACATCGGTTTAAAGGTTTCAGAACAACAGTAGCGGTTGATTTGCGTACTTTAAACTGACCCGAGACTACACCATCTCTTTTTATGCATTTCCCCCCCCACCCTCCATCTTCAATGCTCATATCCAGTATCATAAGCTACACATCAGAAATGATTACTGACCAGGGGGACTCCGTCGGAAGGTCATACACTGAAAACCGAGAGGCATGGGAATGCGGTGGGCCTTTAGTGTCACAGCTGCTCGAGTCAACTTCCTCTCCAAGTACATTTCCTCCTTTCACCTCAGCCCGCAACATGGCTTAATGCCCGCGTTCTTTATGCCTACCATTTTACATGATTGTAAAGACACACTTAGTGCACAAGAAGTGGAGACACTAGATTTTACAGCACATCGACAACAATCGGGTTTAAAAGTGAGGATGCCAGAATATTTATCCTACATTAAATCACAACTTTCTCTCAGAAGAGCAAGTACATGGGTTATATTAATCCCACACCATTTCTCACTAACTTTAAGAATTGATATCGGTAGCATTCATCCAAAAAGGGGCACACCTCAAAATTTGACCCCGATTGTCTTTGAGTTAAGCCGTTGGCCAGCGGTGCATTTTCACCGTTTTTTAAAGAGGGATTTTGAAATATTTATTCCAGGAAAACGTTACTCATAACACCGCAATTCGATTTAAATGTTCTATCTGATAAAGCTGGTGTCATGGCAATCGATTAATCTTTGGAATTTTATGCACTTTTCTTCTAGCGGCGCTACAGATTTGCTACTTGAAAGGGTAAACGTGCATAATTCCAGGTTTACGGTTTTCCAACGTGTTAATATATATAAGCGTGATTATAGTGTCAAATATAACACGAAATAAGTCAAGCGGATCCCTGGGTCAAGATTTGCCACAAAGGGCGGAAGGCAGTTAGCTCGATCGACAGCTAGCTGCACGTTTGATCCAAACT
>NW_028232551.1:0-22500 GCF_054491065.1 Syngnathus leptorhynchus | reverse complement strand
AGCGCGGAAGCCATACGCCCCCCCGATGCGGAGCGACAGACGCCCCCGCGACCGCGGTTGGTCGGGAAGGCTTTTCGGATAGAGGTCGGACGGTGTGTGTGTGGACGGCTTCCCGTGGTGCCGCCGCTATCAAGCCGGAGGGTTTGAGAAACGACATTCGCGGAAGGACCGGCGCGGCCGGCGGACGCTCGCACGCGCGGCGCCCGACACTCAGCCGCTCGCTCGGCCTCCGTGGATCGTGGCTAGGTGGGATGGATGCCAAACCGGGTCGTCTCGGTCTCGCCGCAGTACGGTCGCGCCGGGGCCTGCGGGGCGGCGCGGGGAGCGCACGCTCACGCGGCGGCCGGGGCGCTAGAGTGCGACCCGCAGTGGGTAGGAACCGTCCACCCGACGTCGGACGAGCCGAGGCCGATGGAGGCCCTACCAAGGCGGGTCATGAGTGCCAGTCGGTCAGTTGGGTGAGGGGGTACTCGGAGGCCCGCCGGGAGCAGACGGGCGACCGGGGATGGGGGGCGTACGCGGGCGGGCGCCGGGAGAAGACGGCCCGTCCGGGGTCGAATCTCGGCCTGTGTTTTCGGAGCCGGCCGGGCATCACGCTCCCTCCTTGGATGGACAACATTCGTAGTTGACACTTTGTGTCATTTTATCCGAGCGGGCGGGCGCCTCGAGAGGCGGACCGTCCGGGGCGACTCTCGGCCTGTGTTTTCGGAGCCGGCCGGGCCTCACGCTCCCTCCTTGGATGGACAACATTCGTAGTTGACACTTTGTGTCATTTTATCCGAGCAGACGGGCGCCGCGAGGCGGACCGTCCGGGGCGACTCTCGGCCTGTGTTTTCGGAGCCGGCCGGGCATCACGCTCCCTCCTTGGATGGACAACATTCGTAGTTGACACTTTGTGTCATTTTATCCGAGCAGACGGGCGCCGCGAGGCGACCGTCCGGGGCGACTCTCGGCCTGTGTTTAAGGAGCCGGCCGGGCATCACGCTCCTTCCTTGGATGGACAACATTCGTAGTTGACACTTTGTGTCATTTTATCCGAGCGGGCGGGCGCCGCGAGGCGGACCGTCCGGGGCGACTCTCGGCCTGTGTTTAAGGAGCCGGCCGGGCATCACGCTCCTTCCTTGGATGGACAACATTCGCAGTTGACACTTTGTGTCATTTTATCCGAGCAGACGGGCGCCGCGAGGCGGACCGTCCGGGGCGACTCTCGGCCTGTGTTTTCGGAGCCGGCCGGGCATCACGCTCCCTCCTTGGATGGACAACATTCGTAGTTGACACTTTGTGTCATTTTATCCGAGCAGACGGGCGCCGCGAGGCGACCGTCCGGGGCGACTCTCGGCCTGTGTTTAAGGAGCCGGCCGGGCATCACGCTCCTTCCTTGGATGGACAACATTCGTAGTTGACACTTTGTGTCATTTTATCCGAGCGGGCGGGCGCCGCGAGGCGGACCGTCCGGGGCGACTCTCGGCCTGTGTTTAAGGAGCCGGCCGGGCATCACGCTCCTTCCTTGGATGGACAACATTCGCAGTTGACACTTTGTGTCATTTTATCCGAGCAGACGGGCGCCGCGAGGCGGACCGTCCGGGGCGACTCTCGGCCTGTGTTTTCGGAGCCGGCCGGGCATCACGCTCCCTCCTTGGATGGACAACATTCGTAGTTGACACTTTGTGTCATTTTATCCGAGCAGACGGGCGCCGCGAGGCGGACCGTCCGGGGCGACTCTCGGCCTGTGTTTAAGGAGCCGGCCGGGCATCACGCTCCTTCCTTGGATGGACAACATTCGCAGTTGACACTTTGTGTCATTTTGTTCGGCCTGTGTTTAAGGAGGCGGCCGTCCTCCACTCGGTCCGTGTTTAAGGAGCGACACTCGCGCTCCGGTTCGGCCTGTATTTAGGGAGGCGGCCGTCCTCCGCTTGGTCTGTGTTAAGGGCGACACTCTGTCCATGTTTGAGGAGCCTGGCCCTGACGCTCCTCTCCGGCCTGTGTTTAAGGAGGCGGCCGTCCTCCCCTTGGTCCGTGTTAAGGGCGACACTCGGTCCATGTTTGAGGAGCCTGGCCCTGACGCTCCTCTCCGGCCTGTGTTTAAGGAGGCGGCCGTCCTCCCCTTGGTCCGTGTTAAGGGCGACACTCGGTCCATGTTTGAGGAGCCTGGCCCTGACGCTCCTCTCCGGCCTGTGTTTAAGGAGGCGGCCGTCCTCCCCTTGGTCTGTGTTAAGGGCGACACTCGGTCCATGTTTGAGGAGCCTGGCCCTGACGCTCCTCTCCGGCCTGTGTTTAAGGAGGCGGCCGTCCTCCCCTTGGTCCGTGTTAAGGGCGACACTCGGTCCATGTTTGAGGAGCCTGGCCCTGACGCTCCTCTCCGGCCTGTGTTTAAGGAGGCGGCCGTCCTCCCCTTGGTCCGTGTTAAGGGCGACACTCGGTCCATGTTTGAGGAGCCTGGCCCTGACGCTCCTCTCCGGCCTGTGTTTAAGGAGGCGGCCGTCCTCCCCTTGGTCTGTGTTAAGGGCGACACTCGGTCCATGTTTGAGGAGCCTGGCCCTGACGCTCCTCTCCGGCCTGTGTTTAAGGAGGCGGCCGTCCTCCCCTTGGTCTGTGTTAAGGGCGACACTCGGTCCATGTTTGAGGAGCCTGGCCCTGACGCTCCTCTCCGGCCTGTGTTTAAGGAGGCGGCCGTCCTCCACTTCCTTCCATGCACCACCACATTCGCAGTTGACACTTTGCCATTTTTTCAGAGAGGTGACACTTAGTCGTTTTTTCGAAAGTTGACACTTAGTCGTTTTTTCGAAAGTTGACACTTTGCCGTTTTTTCAGAGAGGCGACACTTAGTCGTTTTTTCGAAAGTTGACACTTAGCAGTTTTTTCGAAAGTTGACACTTAGCCGTTTTTTCGAAAGTTGACACTTAGCCGTTTTTTCGAAAGTTGACACTTAGTCACTTTTTCGCCACAGTGACACCTCCAGCGCGTGCCACGGCGCTTTTCAGGTCTTCTATCCGACCTTGTGCTGTCGAGGACGGCGTGTCCGACGCCGTGGGGAGACCAGCACCATCTCCTCCATACTCGTAAACGGGGTGCTTTGGAAAACGGGGGGAAAGTCGATGAGTACACTGACTACTGGGACCATTTCATTGTACTCTGGCGCACCTGAAGACCAAAAAAGGTACTGCACCTTAGCCCGGGTACCTCACCCCCTGGTACCTCGAGGAGAACTTAGAAAAATTTCGACAAATTTTTGGTGAGCTCCAGGGAGAGAGGCTGATTTTTCGCTTTTTGAGGCCGACCGCCGAACCGGCGCGGGGCGGACTCACAAGCCCCGCAGAGCCGTGGGCACTTAGTCGTTTTTTCAGAGAGGCGACACTTAGTCGTTTTTTCAGAGGCGACACTTAGTCGTTTTTTCGAAAGTTGACACTTAGCCGTTTTTTCGAAAGTCGACACTTAGCCGTTTTTTTGGAAAGTTGACACTTAGTCGTTTTTTCGAAAGTTGACACTTAGTCGTTTTTTCGCCACAATTGGCTCTGAGCTCCAGGGGGAGAGCCTGGTTTTGCCTTATTTCAGGCCGGCTGGGGAACCGGCGCGGGTCGGATGCACGAGCCCGGCAGAGCCGTGGGCACTTAGAAAATTTTCGCCGATTAAGCTGGGACCTCCAGGCGGAGACCGGCATTCCTCGTCCTCGGGGTTCGACCCAGGAACCGGCGCTGGGCAGACGCCGTAGCCACGCAGAGCCGTGGGCACTTAGAAAATATTCGCCAAGTTGGCTCTGAGCTCCAGGCGGAGAGGCTGGTTTTGCCTTATATCAGGCCGGCTGGGGAACCGGCGCGGGTCGGATGCACGAGCCCGCAGAGCCGTGGGCACTTTGCCATTTTCTCAGAGTCGACACTTAGTCGTTTTTTCAGAGAGGCGACACTCTGTCGTTTTTTCGAAAGTTGACACTTTGCCGTTTTTTCAGAGAGGCGACACTTAGCCGTTTTTTCAGAGATGTGACACTTAGCCGTTTTTTCAGAGATGTGACACTTAGCCGTTTTTTCAGAGATGTGACACTTTGCCGTTTTTTCGAAAGTTGACACTTAGCCGTTTTTTCGAAAGTCGACACTTAGCCGTTTTTTCAGAGATGTGACACTTTGCCGTTTTTTCGAAAGTTGACACTTAGCCGTTTTTTCGAAAGTTGACACTTAGTCGTTTTTTCACAGATGTGACACTTAGAAACTTTTTGCCAAGTTGGCTGTGAGCTCCAGGAGGAGACCGTTATTTTTCGTCATTCGAGGCCGACTGCGGAACCGGCGCTGGGCGGACGCCAAAGCTCGGCAGGGCCGTGGGCACTTAGAAACTTTTTGCCAAGTTGGCTGTGAGCTCCAGGAGGAGACCGTTATTTTTCGTCATTCGAGGCCGACTGCGGAACCGGCGCTGGGCGGACGCCAAAGCTCGGCAGGGCCGTGGGCACTTAGAAACTTTTTGCCAAGTTGGCTGTGAGCTCCAGGAGGAGACCGTCATTTTTCGTCATTCGAGGCCGACTGCGGAACCGGCGCTGAGCGGACGCCAAAGCTCGGCAGGGCCGTGGGCACTTAGAAACTTTTTGCCAAGTTGGCTGTGAGCTCCAGGAGGAGACCGTTATTTTTCGTCATTCGAGGCCGACTGCGGAACCGGCGCTGGGCGGACGCCAAAGCTCGGCAGGGCCGTGGGCACTTAGAAACTTTTTGCCAAGTTGGCTGTGAGCTCCAGGAGGAGACCGTTATTTTTCGTCATTCGAGGCCGACTGCGGAACCGGCGCTGGGCGGACGCCAAAGCTCGGCAGGGCCGTGGGCACTTAGAAACTTTTTGCCAAGTTGGCTGTGAGCTCCAGGAGGAGACCGTTATTTTTCGTCATTCGAGGCCGACTGCGGAACCGGCGCTGGGCGGACGCCAAAGCTCGGCAGGGCCGTGGGCACTTAGAAACTTTTTGCCAAGTTGGCTGTGAGCTCCAGGAGGAGACCGTCATTTTTCGTCATTCGAGGCCGACTGCGGCACCGGCGCTGAGCGGACGCCAAAGCTCGGCAGGGCCGTGGGCACTTAGAAACTTTTTGCCAAGTTGGCTGTGAGCTCCAGGAGGAGACCGTTATTTTTCGTCATTCGAGGCCGACTGCGGAACCGGCGCTGGGCGGACGCCAAAGCTCGGCAGGGCCGTGGGCACTTAGAAACTTTTTGCCAAGTTGGCTGTGAGCTCCAGGAGGAGACCGTCATTTTTCGTCATTCGAGGCCGACTGCGGAACCGGCGCTGAGCGGACGCCAAAGCTCGGCAGGGCCGTGGGCACTTAGAAACTTTTTGCCAAGTTGGCTGTGAGCTCCAGGAGGAGACCGTTATTTTTCGTCATTCGAGGCCGACTGCGGAACCGGCGCTGGGCGGACGCCAAAGCTCGGCAGGGCCGTGGGCACTTAGAAACTTTTTGCCAAGTTGGCTGTGAGCTCCAGGAGGAGACCGTTATTTTTCGTCATTCGAGGCCGACTGCGGAACCGGCGCTGGGCGGACGCCAAAGCTCGGCAGGGCCGTGGGCACTTAGAAACTTTTTGCCAAGTTGGCTGTGAGCTCCAGGAGGAGACCGTTATTTTTCGTCATTCGAGGCCGACTGCGGAACCGGCGCTGGGCGGACGCCAAAGCTCGGCAGGGCCGTGGGCACTTAGAAACTTTTTGCCAAGTTGGCTGTGAGCTCCAGGAGGAGACCGTCATTTTTCGTCATTCGAGGCCGACTGCGGCACCGGCGCTGAGCGGACGCCAAAGCTCGGCAGGGCCGTGGGCACTTAGAAACTTTTTGCCAAGTTGGCTGTGAGCTCCAGGAGGAGACCGTTATTTTTCGTCATTCGAGGCCGACTGCGGAACCGGCGCTGGGCGGACGCCAAAGCTCGGCAGGGCCGTGGGCACTTAGAAACTTTTTGCCAAGTTGGCTGTGAGCTCCAGGAGGAGACCGTCATTTTTCGTCATTCGAGGCCGACTGCGGAACCGGCGCTGAGCGGACGCCAAAGCTCGGCAGGGCCGTGGGCACTTAGAAACTTTTTGCCAAGTTGGCTGTGAGCTCCAGGAGGAGACCGTTATTTTTCGTCATTCGAGGCCGACTGCGGAACCGGCGCTGGGCGGACGCCAAAGCTCGGCAGGGCCGTGGGCACTTAGAAACTTTTTGCCAAGTTGGCTGTGAGCTCCAGGAGGAGACCGTTATTTTTCGTCATTCGAGGCCGACTGCGGAACCGGCGCTGGGCGGACGCCAAAGCTCGGCAGGGCCGTGGGCACTTAGAAACTTTTTGCCAAGTTGGCTGTGAGCTCCAGGAGGAGACCGTTATTTTTCGTCATTCGAGGCCGACTGCGGAACCGGCGCTGGGCGGACGCCAAAGCTCGGCAGGGCCGTGGGCACTTAGAAACTTTTTGCCAAGTTGGCTGTGAGCTCCAGGAGGAGACCGTCATTTTTCGTCATTCGAGGCCGACTGCGGCACCGGCGCTGAGCGGACGCCAAAGCTCGGCAGGGCCGTGGGCACTTAGAAACTTTTTGCCAAGTTGGCTGTGAGCTCCAGGAGGAGACCGTTATTTTTCGTCATTCGAGGCCGACTGCGGAACCGGCGCTGGGCGGACGCCAAAGCTCGGCAGGGCCGTGGGCACTTAGAAACTTTTTGCCAAGTTGGCTGTGAGCTCCAGGAGGAGACCGTCATTTTTCGTCATTCGAGGCCGACTGCGGAACCGGCGCTGAGCGGACGCCAAAGCTCGGCAGGGCCGTGGGCACTTAGAAACTTTTTGCCAAGTTGGCTGTGAGCTCCAGGAGGAGACCGTTATTTTTCGTCATTCGAGGCCGACTGCGGAACCGGCGCTGGGCGGACGCCAAAGCTCGGCAGGGCCGTGGGCACTTAGAAACTTTTTGCCAAGTTGGCTGTGAGCTCCAGGAGGAGACCGTTATTTTTCGTCATTCGAGGCCGACTGCGGAACCGGCGCTGGGCGGACGCCAAAGCTCGGCAGGGCCGTGGGCACTTAGAAACTTTTTGCCAAGTTGGCTGTGAGCTCCAGGAGGAGACCGTTATTTTTCGTCATTCGAGGCCGACTGCGGAACCGGCGCTGGGCGGACGCCAAAGCTCGGCAGGGCCGTGGGCACTTAGAAACTTTTTGCCAAGTTGGCTGTGAGCTCCAGGAGGAGACCGTCATTTTTCGTCATTCGAGGCCGACTGCGGCACCGGCGCTGAGCGGACGCCAAAGCTCGGCAGGGCCGTGGGCACTTAGAAACTTTTTGCCAAGTTGGCTGTGAGCTCCAGGAGGAGACCGTTATTTTTCGTCATTCGAGGCCGACTGCGGAACCGGCGCTGGGCGGACGCCAAAGCTCGGCAGGGCCGTGGGCACTTAGAAACTTTTTGCCAAGTTGGCTGTGAGCTCCAGGAGGAGACCGTCATTTTTCGTCATTCGAGGCCGACTGCGGCACCGGCGCTGAGCGGACGCCAAAGCTCGGCAGGGCCGTGGGCACTTAGAAACTTTTTGCCAAGTTGGCTGTGAGCTCCAGGAGGAGACCGTTATTTTTCGTCATTCGAGGCCGACTGCGGAACCGGCGCTGGGCGGACGCCAAAGCTCGGCAGGGCCGTGGGCACTTAGAAACTTTTTGCCAAGTTGGCTGTGAGCTCCAGGAGGAGACCGTCATTTTTCGTCATTCGAGGCCGACTGCGGCACCGGCGCTGAGCGGACGCCAAAGCTCGGCAGGGCCGTGGGCACTTAGAAACTTTTTGCCAAGTTGGCTGTGAGCTCCAGGAGGAGACCGTTATTTTTCGTCATTCGAGGCCGACTGCGGAACCGGCGCTGGGCGGACGCCAAAGCTCGGCAGGGCCGTGGGCACTTAGAAACTTTTTGCCAAGTTGGCTGTGAGCTCCAGGAGGAGACCGTCATTTTTCGTCATTCGAGGCCGACTGCGGCACCGGCGCTGAGCGGACGCCAAAGCTCGGCAGGGCCGTGGGCACTTTGCCACTTTTTCGCCACAATTGGCTGTGAGCTCCAGGAGGAGACCCCGTTATTTTTCGTCATTCTAGGCCGGTTGCAGAACCGGCGCGGCTCGGATGCACCGAGCCCGCAGAGCCGTGGGCACTTAGAAAAATTTCAGAGAGGCGACACTTTGCCATTTTTTCAGAGAGGTGACACTTAGTCCGTTTTTTCGAAAGTTGACACTTAGCGTTTTTTTCGAAAGTTGACACTTAGTCGTTTTTTCGAAAGTTGACACTTAGGTCGTTTTTTCGCCAAAGTGCCCACCTCCAGCGCGTGCCACGGCGCTTTCCAGGTCTTCTATCCGACCTTGTGCTGTCGAGGACGGCGTGTCCGACGCCGTGGGGAGACCAGCACCATCTCCTCCATACTCGTAACGAGGTGCTTTGGAAAACGGGGGGAAAGTCGATGAGTACACTGACTACTGGGACCATTTCATTGTACTCTGGCGCACCTGAAGACCAAAAAAGGTACTGCACCTTAGCCCGGGTACCTCACCCCCTGGTACCTCGAGGTGAGCTCCAGGGAGAGAGGCTGATTTTTTGCTTTTTGAGGCCGACCACCGAACCGGCGCGGGGCGGACTCACAAGCCCCGCAGAGCCGTGGGCACTTAGTCGTTTTTTCGAAAGTTGACACTTAGTCGTTTTTTCGCCGATTTTGCTGGGACCTCCAGGCGAGGACCGGCGTTTTTCGTCTTCCGGGTCCGACCCGGGAACCAGCGCCGAGCGGACACATCGCTCGCTAGTGCCGTTGGCACTTAGAAAATTTTTCGTTTGTCATGAGCTCCGGGCGGAGACCGGCGTTTTTCGTCTTCCGGGTCCGACCCGGGAACCAGCGCCGAGCGACACATTCGCTCGCAAGTGCCGTTGGCACTTAGAAAATTTTTCGTTTGTCATGAGCTCCGGGCGGAGAGCGGCGTTTTTCGTCTTCCGGGTTCGACCCGGGAACCAGCGCCGAGCGGACCACATTCGCTCGCTAGTGCCGTTGGCACTTAGAAAATGTTTCGTTTGTCATGAGCTCCGGGCGGAGAGCGGCGTTTTTTCGTCTTCCGGGTTCGACCCGGGAACCAGCGCCGAGCGGACACATTCGCTCGCTAGTGCCGTTGGCACTTAGAAAATTTTTTCGTTTGTCATGAGCTCCGGGCGGAGAGCGGCGTTTTTCGTCTTCCGGGTTCGACCCGGGAACCAGCGCCGAGCGGACACATTCGCTCGCTAGTGCCGTTGGCACTTAGAAAATTTTTCGTTTGTCATGAGCTCCGGGCGGAGAGCGGCGTTTTTCGTCTTCCGGGTTCGACCCGGGAACCAGCGCCGAGCGGACACATTCGCTCGGCTAGTGCCGTTGGCACTTAGAAAAATTTTCGTTTGTCATGAGCTCCGGGCGGAGACCGGCATTTTTCGTCATTCGAGGCCGACGGGGGAACCAGCCGGAGCGGACACGTTTGCTCGAAGAGCCGTTGGCACTTAGAAAAAATTCCGTGTCTCGTGAGCTCCAGGGGGACAGGCTGGTTTTATTCATCCGTAGCCGACATGGGAACCAGCGCGGAGCGGATTGGTGTTGCGCTGCCATATACCTCATCTCTCTCAAGAGTCCCCCCTTATACGTGCCGATGGTGTTTTGGAAAACGGGGGGTAACTGGATGAGTACACTGACTAGTGGGACCAAGTACACTAATAGCCCCTGGTACCTAAAATGGAAGTATAGAGGCCGACTTTCGGGCAAGATCACGCCGGGTTAGGCTTCCAGGACCTCGGCTAAGCAATTTTAACGGGTTGCCCGGTTCTTTTTGAACCAGCCCGGTTCTTTTTTTTATCCAGCCGGTTCTTTTTACACTTCCAGCTGGAGCTCGGGAGCGGCTTTTTGCACAAGATCACGCCGTGTTAGGCTTCCAGGACCTCAGCTAAGCAATTTTAACGGGTCGCCCGGTTCCTCTTTTTGATCCAGCCCGGTTCTTTTTTTATCCAGCCTGGTTCTTTTACACTTCCAGCTGGAGCTCGGGAGCGGCTTTTTGCACAAGAACACGCCGTGTTAGGCTTCCAGGACTCGGCTAAGCAATTTTAACGGTCGCGCCCGGTTCTTTTTTGATCCAGCCCGGTTCTTTTTTTATCCAGCCTGGTTCTTTTTACACTTCCAGCTGGAGCTCGGGAGCGGCTTTTTGCACAAGAACACGCCGTGTTAGGCTTCCAGGACCTCGGCTAAGCAATTTTAACGGGTCGCCCGGTTCTTTTTTGATCCAGCCCGGTTCTTTTTTTTATCCAGCCTGGTTCTTTTTACACTTCCAGCTGGAGCTCGGGAGCGGCTTTTTGCACAAGATCACGCCGTGTTAGGCTTCCAGGACCTCGGCTAAGCAATTTTAACGGGTCGCCCGGTTCTTTTTTGATCCAAGCCCGGTTCTTTTTTTTATCCAGCCTGGTTCTTTTTACACTTCCAGCTGGAGCTCGGGAGCGGCTTTTTGCACAAGATCACGCCGTGTTAGGCTTCCAGGACCTCGCTAAGCAATTTTAACGGGTCGCCCGGTTCTTTTTTTTATCCAGCCCGGTTCTTTTTTTATCCAGCCCGGTTCTTTTTACACTTCCAGCTGGAGCTCGGGAGCGCTTTTGCACAAGATCACGCCGTGTTAGGCTTCCAGGACCTCGGCTAAGCAATTTTAACGGGTTGCCCGGTTCTTTTTTGAACCAGCCCGGTTCTTTTTTGTTATCCAGCCTGGTTCTTTTTACACTTCCAGCTGGAGCTCGGGAGCGGCTTTTTGCACAAGAACACGCCGTGTTAGGCTTCCAGGACCTCGGCTAAGCAATTTTAACGGGTCGCCCGGTTCTTTTTTGATCCAGCCCGGTTCTTTTTTTTATCCAGCCTGGTTCTTTTTACACTTCCAGCTGGAGCTCGGAGCGGCTTTTTGCACAAGAACACGCCGTGTTAGGCTTCCAGGACCTCGGCTAAGCAATTTTAACGGGTTGCCCGGTTCTTTTTTGAACCAGCCCGGTCTTTTTTTTTTATCCAGCCTGGTTCTTTTTACACTTCCAGCTGGAGCTCGGGAGCGGCTTTTTGCACAAGAACACGCCGTGTTAGGCTTCCAGGACCTCGGCTAAGCAATTTTAACGGGTCGCCCGGTTCTTTTTTGATCCAGCCCGGTTCTTTTTTTTATCCAGCCTGGTTCTTTTTACACTTCCAGCTGGAGCTCGGGAGCGGCTTTTTGCACAAGATCACGCCGTGTTAGGCTTCCAGGACCTCGGCTAAGCAATTTTAACGGGTCGCCCGGTTCTTTTTTTTATCCAGCCCGGTTCTTTTTTATATCCAGCCCGGTTCTTTTTACACTTCCAGCTGGAGCTCGGGAGCGGCTTTTTGCACAAGATCACGCCGTGTTAGGCTTCCAGGACCTCGGCTAAGCAATTTTAACGGGTCGCCCGGTTCTTTTTTGATCCAGCCCGGTTCTTTTTTTTATCCAGCCTGGTTCTTTTTACACTTCCAGCTGGAGCTCGGAGCGGCTTTTTGCACAAGAACACGCCGTGTTAGGCTTCCAGGACCTCGCTAAGCAATTTTAACGGGTCGCCCGGTTCTTTTTTTTATCCAGCCCGGTTCTTTTTTTATCCAGCCCGGTTCTTTTTACACTTCCAGCTGGAGCTCGGGAGCGGCTTTTTGCACAAGATCACGCCGTGTTAGGCTTCCAGGACCTCGGCTAAGCAATTTTAACGGGTCGCCCGGTTCTTTTTTGATCCAGCCCGGTTCTTTTTTTTATCCAGCCTGGTTCTTTTTACACTTCCAGCTGGAGCTCGGGAGCGGCTTTTTGCACAAGAACACGCCGTGTTAGGCTTCCAGGACCTCGGCTAAGCAATTTTAACGGGTCGCCCGGTTCTTTTTTTTATCCAGCCCGGTTCTTTTTTTATCCAGCCCGGTTCTTTTTACACTTCCAGCTGGAGCTCGGGAGCGGCTTTTTGCACAAGATCACGCCGTGTTAGGCTTCCAGGACCTCGGCTAAGCAATTTTAACGGTCGCCCGGTTCTTTTTTGATCCAGCCCGGTTCTTTTTTTTATCCAGCCCGGTTCTTTTTACACTTCCAGCTGGAGCTTGGGAGCGGCTTTTTGCACAAGAACACGCCGTGTTAGGCTTCCAGGACCTCGGCTAAGCAATTTTAACGGGTCGCCCGGTTCTTTTTTGATCCAGCCCGGTTCTTTTTTTATCCAGCCCGGTTCTTTTTACACTTCCAGCTGGAGCTCGGGAGCGGCTTTTTGCACAAGATCACGCCGGGTTAGGCTTCCAGGACCTCGGCTAAGCAATTTTAACGGGTCGCCCGGTTCTTTTTTGATCCAGCCCGGTTCTTTTTTTATCCAGCCCGGTTCTTTTTACACTTCCAGCTGGAGCTCGGGAGCGGTTTTTTGCACAAGATCACGCCGTGTTAGGCTTCCAGGACCTCGGCCTAAGCAATTTTAACGGGTCGCCCGGTTCTTTTTTGATCCAGCCCGGTTCTTTTTTTTATCCAGCCCGGTTCTTTTCACACTTCCAGCTGGAGCTCGGCAGCGGCTATTTGCACAAGATCACGCCGGGTTAGGCTTCCAGGACCTCGGCTAAGCAATTTTAACGGGTCGCCCGGTTCTTTTTTGATCCAGCCCGGTTCGTTTTTTTATCCAGCCCGGTTCTTTTTACACTTCCAGCTGGAGCTCGGGAGCGGCTTTTTGCACAAGATCACGCCGTGTTAGGCTTCCAGGACCTCGGCTAAGCAATTTTAACGGGTCGCACGGTTCTTTTTTGATCCAGCCCGTTCTTTTTTTATCCAGCCCGGTTCTTTTTACACTTCCAGCTGGAGCTCGGGAGCGGTTTTCTTGCACAAGATCACGCCGTGTCTAGGCTTCCAGGACCTCGGCTAAGCAATTTTAACGGGTCCGCCGTTCTTTTTTGATCCAGCCCGGTTCTTTTTTGATCCAGCCCGGTTCTTTTTCACTTCCAGCTGAGCTCAGCAGCGGCTTTTTGCACAAGATCACGCCGGGTTAGGCTTCCAGGACCTCGGCTAAGCAATTTTAACGGGTCGCCCGGTTCTTTTTTGATCCAGCCCGGTTCTTTTTTATCCAGCCCGGTTCTTTTTACACTTCCAGCTGGAGCTCGGGAGCGGTTTTTTGGCACAAGATCACGCCGTGTTAGGCTTCCAGGACCTCGGCTAAGCAATTTTAACCGGGCCGCCCGGTTCTTTTTTGATCCAGCCCGGTTCTTTTTTGATCCAGCCCGGTTCTTTTTCCACTTCCAGCTGGAGCTCAGCAGCGGCTTTTTGCACAAGATCACGCCGGGTTAGGCTTCAGGACCTCGGCTAAGCACTTCTAACGGGTCGCCCGGTTCTTTTTTTGAACCAGCCCGGTTCTTTTTACACTTCCAGCTGGAGCTCAGCAGCGGCTTTTTGCACAAGATCACGCCGGGTTAGGGTTCCAGGACCTCGGCTAAGCAATTTTAAGCGGGCCGCCCGGTTCTTTTTTTGATCCAGCCCGGTTCTTTTTACACTTCCAGCTGGAGCTCAGCAGCGGCTTTTTGCACAAGATCACGCCGGGTTAGGCTTCCAGGACCTCGCCTAAGCACTTCTAACGGGCCCTGGTCCACCCCTGCCAGCGCATTTCAAAACTTGGCATTAATTTCGACCTAAGAGACGAAGTCTGATTTTTTTCTACCACTTGGCGGCCTTTTTGCACCCAGAACACCGCACCGGCACCATAAATTCGAAGGGTGCCGAGTGCGTCGGCGCAGATTCTGCGACGGAGTGACACTTCCCTCTTGTGGACATTCGGCGGTAGGTGAAATGCGCACTCGGTCTTCTCTTTTCTTTTCCTTCCAGTGACACTTTGGCAACATTCTGCGAGCTGCTGGCTCCAGAACCTCGGCCAAGCAGGTGGAGGATTTTTTGTCCACTTCCAGCTGGAGGTGAGGAGGGACTTTTTGGGCAAGATCACGCCGACTTAGCAAGCAAGGTGGAAGTGCCAGCATGCTCCGTGGCTGGAAGTGTGGATGTGCCAGCACCCTCCCTGCCTATGGAAGTGTGGAGCTCCAGCACCCTCCCTGCCTATGGAAGTGTGGAGCTCCAGCACCCTCCCTGCCTATGGAAGTGTGGAGCTCCAGCACCCTCCTGCCTATGGAAGTGTGGAGCTCCAGCACCCTCCCTGCCTATGGAAGTGTGGAGCTCCAGCACCCTCCCTGCCTATGGAAGTGTGGAGCTCCAGCACCCTCCTGCCTATGGAAGTGTGGAGCTCCAGCACCCTCCCTGCCTATGGAAGTGTGGAGCTCCAGCACCCTCCCTGCCTATGGAAGTGTGGAGCTCCAGCACCCTCCCTGCCTATGGAAGTGTGGAGCTCCAGCACCCTCCCTGCCTATGGAAGTGTGGAGCTCCAGCAACCCTCCCTGCCTATGGAAGTGTGGAGCTCCAGCACCCTCCCTGCCTATGGAAGTGTGGAGCTCCAGCACCCTCCCTGCCTATGGAAGTGTGGAGCTCCAGCACCCTCCCTGCCTATGGAAGTGTGGAGCTCCAGCACCCTCCCTGCCTATGGAAAGTGTGGAGCTCCAGCACCCTCCCTGCCTATGGAAGTGTGGAGCTCCAGCACCCTCCCTGCCTATGGAAGTGTGGAGCTCCAGCACCCTCCCTGCCTATGGAAGTGTGGAGCTCCAGCACCCTCCCTGCCTATGGAAGTGTGGAGCTCCAGCACCCCTCCCTGCCTATGGAAGTGTGGAGCTCCAGCACCCTCCCTGCCTATGGAAGTGTGGAGCTCCAGCACCCTCCCCTGCCTATGGAAGTGTGGAGCTCCAGCACCCTCCCTGCCTATGGAAGTGTGGAGCTCCAGCACCCTCCCTGCCTATGGAAGTGTGGAGCTCCAGCACCCTCCCTGCCTATGGAAGTGTGGAGCTCCAGCACCCTCCCTGCCTATGGAAGTGTGGAGCTCCAGCCACCGCCTCCTGCCTATGGAAGTCGTGGAGCTCCAGCACCCTCCCTGCCTATGGAAGTGTGGAGCTCCAGCACCCTCCCTGCCTATGGAAGTGTGGAGCTCCAGCATCACCCTCCCTGCCTATGGAAGTGTGGAGCTCCAGCAGCCCTCCCTGCCTATGGAAGTGTGGAGCTCCAGCACCCTCCCTGCCTATGGAAGTGTGGAGCTCCAGCACCCTCCCTGCCTATGGAAGTGTGGAGCTCCAGCACCCTCCCTGCCTATGGAAGTGTGGAGCTCCAGCACCCTCCCTGCCTATGGAAGTGTGGAGCTCCAGCACCCTCCCTGCCTATGGAAGTGTGGAGCTCCAGCACCCTCCCTGCCTATGGAAGTGTGGAGCTCCAGCACCCTCCCTGCCTATGGAAGTGTGGAGCTCCAGCACCCTCCCTGCCTATGGAAGTGTGGAGCTCCAGCACCTCTCCCTGCCTATGGAAGTGTGGAGCTCCAGCACCCTCCCTGCCTATGGAAGTGTGGAGCTCCAGCACCCTCCCTGCCTATGGAAGTGTGGAGCTCCAGCACCCTCCCTGCCTATGGAAGTGTGGAGCTCCAGCACCCTCCCTGCCTATGGAAGTGTGGAGCTCCAGCACCCTCCCTGCCTATGGAAGTGTGGAGCTCCAGCACCCTCCCTGCCTATGGAAGTGTGGAGCTCCAGCACCCTCCCTGCCTATGGAAGTGTGGAGCTCCAGCACCCTCCCTGCCTATGGAAGTGTGGAGCTCCAGCACCCTCCCTGCCTATGGAAGTGTGGAGCTCCAGCACCCTCCCTGCCTATGGAAGTGTGGAGCTCCAGCACCCTCCCTGCCTATGGAAGTGTGGAGCTCCAGCACCCTCCCTGCCTATGGAAGTGTGGAGCTCCAGCACCCTCCCTGCCTATGGAAGTGTGGAGCTCCAGCACCCTCCCTGCCTATGGAAGTGTGGAGCTCCAGCACCCTCCCTGCCTATGGAAGTGTGGAGCTCCAGCACCCTCCCTGCCTATGGAAGTGTGGAGCTCCAGCACCCTCCCTGCCTATGGAAGTGTGGAGCTCCAGCACCCTCCCTGCCTATGGAAGTGTGGAGCTCCAGCACCCTCCCTGCCTATGGAAGTGTGGAGCTCCAGCACCCTCCCTGCCTATGGAAGTGTGGAGCTCCAGCACCCTCCCTGCCTATGGAAGTGTGGAGCTCCAGCACCCTCCCTGCCTATGGAAGTGTGGAGCTCCAGCACCCTCCCTGCCTATGGAAGTGTGGAGCTCCAGCACCCTCCCTGCCTATGGAAGTGTGGAGCTCCAGCACCCTCCCTGCCTATGGAAGTGTGGAGCTCCAGCACCCTCCCTGCCTATGGAAGTGTGGAGCTCCAGCACCCTCCCTGCCTATGGAAGTGTGGAGCTCCAGCACCCTCCCTGCCTATGGAAGTGTGGAGCTCCAGCACCCTCCCTGCCTATGGAAGTGTGGAGCTCCAGCACCCTCCCTGCCTATGGAAGTGTGGAGCTCCAGCACCCTCCCTGCCTATGGAAGTGTGGAGCTCCAGCACCCTCCCTGCCTATGGAAGTGTGGAGCTCCAGCACCCTCCCTGCCTATGGAAGTGTGGAGCTCCAGCACCCTCCCTGCCTATGGAAGTGTGGAGCTCCAGCACCCTCCCTGCCTATGGAAGTGTGGAGCTCCAGCACCCTCCCTGCCTATGGAAGTGTGGAGCTCCAGCACCCTCCCTGCCTATGGAAGTGTGGAGCTCCAGCACCCTCCCTGCCTATGGAAGTGTGGAGCTCCAGCACCCTCCCTGCCTATGGAAGTGTGGAGCTCCAGCACCCTCCCTGCCTATGGAAGTGTGGAGCTCCAGCACCCTCCCTGCCTATGGAAGTGTGGAGCTCCAGCACCCTCCCTGCCTATGGAAGTGTGGAGCTCCAGCACCCTCCCTGCCTATGGAAGTGTGGAGCTCCAGCACCCTCCCTGCCTATGGAAGTGTGGAGCTCCAGCACCCTCCCTGCCTATGGAAGTGTGGAGCTCCAGCACCCTCCCTGCCTATGGAAGTGTGGAGCTCCAGCACCCTCCCTGCCTATGGAAGTGTGGAGCTCCAGCACCCTCCCTGCCTATGGAAGTGTGGAGCTCCAGCACCCTCCCTGCCTATGGAAGTGTGGAGCTCCAGCACCCTCCCTGCCTATGGAAGTGTGGAGCTCCAGCACCCTCCGTGCCTATGGAAGTGTGGAGCTCCAGCACCCTCCCTGCCTATGGAAGTGTGGCGCTCCAGCACCCTCCGTGCCTGGAGCTATGGAAGTATGGAGCTCCAGCACCCTCCGTGCCTATGGAAGTGTGGAGCTCCAGCACCCTCCGTGCCTGGAGCTATGGAAGTGTGGAGCTCCAGCACCCTCCGTGCCTAGGGAAGTGTGGAGCTCCAGCACCCTCCGTGCCTATGGAAGAGCCACCTCCGCGGGCATGCTGCTCAACCACGCCGGCCCAGAGTTCCAGCCGCTCGGCTACACTCTCTCACAAGCCCCGCCTGGAGCTCCCCAGCCCGCCCCTGGTACCTCAACTACCGAGGCCAGCCGCTCGACCAGGCCGGCCCAGAGTTCCAGCCGCTCGGATAAGCTCTGTCACTCTCCCGCTAAGCAGCCACCGGTAACGGGGAAATGTCGCCGCCTTGTGGACACGCCGTTGTAAATGAATGGGCTTTCGCACTTAGTGCAATTTTCGCCAGCTCCGTGGCTGCAAGTATGGAGCTATGGAGCTATGGAGCCACCAGACAGGCTGGAGCTCTGGAGCTATGGAAGTATGGAGCTCTGGAGCTATGGAGCTATGGAGCTATGGAGCTCTGGGGCTATGGAGCTATGGAGCTATGGAGCTCTGGAGCTCTGGTGCTATGGAGCTATGGCGCTCTGGAAGTATGGAGCTATGGAGCTATGGAGCTATGGAGCTATGGAAGTCTGGAGCTATGGAAGTATGGAGCTATGGAAGTATGGAGCTATGGAGCTATGGAGCTATGGAGCTATGGAGCTATGGAGCCACCAGCCAGCACCCTCCGTGGCTGGATCAATGGAAGTGTTTTAGGTACCAGGCAGCCAAAGGGCCGAGGCCTCACGCTCGACCACGCCGGCGCAGAGTTCCAGCCGCTCGGATAAGCTCTGTCACTCACCCGCCGCGCAGCCACCGGTAACGGGGAAATGTCGCCGCCTTGTGGACACGCCGTTGTAAATGAATGGGCTTTCGCACTTAGTGCAATTTTCGCCAACTCTCTGACTGGAGCTATGGAAGTATGGAGCTATGGAGCCACCAGCCACCCAGGCTGGAGCTATGGAGCTCTGGAGCTATGGAGCTCTGGTGCTATGGAAGTATGGAGCTATGGAGCTATGGAAGTATGGCGCTATGGAGCTATGGAGCTCTGGAAGTATGGAGCTATGGAGCTCTGGAGGTATGGAGCTATGGAGCCCTGGAGCCCTGGAGCTATGGAGCCCTGGAGCCCTGGAGCTATGGAGCCCTGGAGCTATGGAGCTATGGAGCCCTGGAGCTATGGAGCCCTGGAGCTATGGAGCTATGGAGCTCTGGTGCTATGGAGCTATGGAGCTCTGGTGCTATGGAGCTATGGAGCTCTGGTGCTATGGAGCTATGGAGCTCTGGTGCTATGGAGCTATGGAGCTCTGGTGCTATGGAGCTCTGGAGCTCTGGTGCTATGGAGCTATGGAGCTCTGGTGCTATGGAGCTCTGGAGCTCTGGTGCTATGGAGCTCTGGAGCTCTGGTGCTATGGAGCTATGGAGCTCTGGTGCTATGGAGCTATGGAGCTCTGGTGCTATGGAGCTATGGAGCTCTGGTGCTATGGAGCTATGGAGCTATGGAGCCACCAGCCAGCACCCTCCGTGGCTGGATCAATGGAAGTGTTTTAGGTACCAGGCAGCCAAAGGGCCGGGGCCTCACGCTCGACCACGCCGGCGCAGAGTTCCAGCCGCTCGGATAAGCTCTGTCACTCACCCGCCGCGCAGCCACCGGTAACGGGGAAATGTCGCCGCCTGGCGGACACGCCGTTGTAAATGAATGGGCTTTCGCACTTAGTGCAATTTTAGCCAACTCCGTGGCTGCAAGTATGGAAGTATGGAGCTATGGAGCCACCAGCCAGCACCCTCCGCGGCTGGAGCTATGGAAGTATGGAGCTATGGAGCTATGGAGCTCTGGAAGTATGGAGCTATGGAGCTCTGGAGGTATGGAGCTATGGAGCCCTGGAGCCCTGGAGCTATGGAGCCCTGGAGCTATGGAGCTATGGAGCCCTGGAGCTATGGAGCCCTGGAGCTATGGAGCTATGGAGCTCTGGTGCTATGGAGCTATGGAGCTCTGGTGCTATGGAGCTATGGAGCTCTGGTGCTATGGAGCTATGGAGCTCTGGTGCTATGGAGCTATGGAGCTCTGGTGCTATGGAGCTATGGAGCTCTGGTGCTATGGAGCTATGGAGCTCTGGTGCTATGGAGCTATGGAGCTCTGGTGCTATGGAGCTATGGAGCTCTGGTGCTATGGAGCTATGGAGCTCTGGTGCTATGGAGCTATGGAGCTATGGAGCTCTGGTGCTATGGAGCTATGGAGCTCTGGTGCTATGGAGCTATGGAGCTCTGGTGCTATGGAGCTATGGAGCTCTGGTGCTATGGAGCTCTGGTGCTATGGAGCTCTGGTGCTATGGAGCTATGGAGCTCTGGTGCTATGGAGCTCTGGAGCTCTGGAGGTATGGAGCTATGGAGCTATGGAGCCACCAGCCAGCACCCTCCGTGGCTGGATCAATGGAAGTGTTTTAGGTACCAGGCAGCCAAAGGGCCGAGGCCTCACGCTCGACCACGCCGGCGCAGAGTTCCAGCCGCTCGGATAAGCTCTGTCACTCACCCGCCGCGCAGCCACCGGTAACGGGGAAATGTCGCCGCCTTGTGGACACGCCGTTGTAAATGAATGGGCTTTCGCACTTAGTGCAATTTTAGCACACTCTCTGACTGGAGCTATGGAAGTATGGAGCTATGGAGCCACCAGCCACCCAGGCTGGAGCTATGGAGCTATGGAGCTCTGGTGCTATGGAGCTATGGAGCTCTGGTGCTATGGAGCTATGGAGCTCTGGTGCTATGGAGCTATGGAGCTCTGGTGCTATGGAGCTATGGAGCTCTGGTGCTATGGAGCTATGGAGCTCTGGTGCTATGGAGCTATGGAGCTCTGGTGCTATGGAGCTCTGGAGCTCTGGAGGTATGGAGCTATGGAGCTATGGAGCCACCAGCCAGCACCCTCCGTGGCTGGATCAATGGAAGTGTTTTAGGTACCAGGCAGCCAAAGGGCCGGGGCCTCACGCTCGACCACGCCGGCGCAGAGTTCCAGCCGCTCGGATAAGCTCTGTCACTCACCCGCCGCGCAGCCACCGGTAACGGGGAAATGTCGCCGCCTGGCGGACACGCCGTTGTAAATGAATGGGCTTTCGCACTTAGTGCAATTTTAGCCAACTCCGTGGCTGCAAGTATGGAAGTATGGAGCTATGGAGCCACCAGCCAGCACCCTCCGCGGCTGGAGCTATGGAAGTATGGAGCTATGGAGCTCTGGGGCTATGGAAGTATGGAGCTCTGGGGCTATGGAGCTCCGGGGCTATGGAGCTCCGGGGCTATGGAGCTCCGGGGCTATGGAGCTCCGGGGCTATGGAGCTCTGGAGCTCCGGGGCTATGGAGCTCCGGGGCTATGGAGCTCCGGGGCTATGGAGCTCTGGAGCTATGGAAGTATGGATGATCCAGCACCCTCCGTGGCTGACCGCTGGTGCTCGGGGCCGGTGAACTCGGCACCCGCCGGAGGCGGGTGCCTCGGTGACCGCTGTCGCTTGGGGCCAGTGAACTCGGCACCCGCCTTCGGCGGGTGCCTCGGTGACCGGTTGTCGCTTGGGGCCAGTGAACTCGGCACCCGCCTTCGGCGGGTGCCTCGGTGACCGGTTGTCGCTTGGGGCCGGTGAACTCGGCACCCGCCTTCGGCGGGTGCCTCGGTGACCGGTTGTCGCTTGGGGCCGGTGAACTCGGCACCCGCCTTCGGCGGGTGCCTCGGTGACCGGTTGTCGCTTGGGGCCGGTGAACTCGGCACCCGCCTTCGGCGGGTGCCTCGGTGGCGGTCGGGGTTGGTGCTTGGGGACCGGCTTCGCTTCTGGAAGTCTGGGGGAGGCGGTCTGGTGGTGGTGGCCGACGTTGATGGTGGTGGGGCGGGAAGAAGAAGGTTGTAGTCCCCAGCCCGCCGCATAGGAAAATTTTAGGTACCAGGAGTGGATTTTTTTTTGCACCGGCGGTTAGGGGCCGACGCCTTGGTTTGGTGTCCGGGGAAAGTGCCTGCCGCCCGGCCCGGAGAAAGATTAGGCCCCCAGCCCGCCGCGGAGGAAATTTTTAGGTACCAGGAGTGGATTTTTTTTGCACCGGCGGCTAGGGGCCGACGCCTTGGTTTGGTGTCCGGAGAAAGTGCCTGCCGCCCGGCCCGGAGAAAGATTAGGCCCCCAGCCCGCCGCGGAGGAAAATTTTAGGTACCAGGAGTGGATTTTTTTTGCTCCGGCGGGTAGGGGCTGATGCCCGGTTTGGTGTCCGGGGATGCTGCCTCATCCCCGGACGCGTCCTTTACGCACGCCCGCCGTCATTCTACAGAGACTAAGTTCCACCCCGGGGAGGCTGCCTCCTCCCCTCCGCGGCCCGGGGATGCTGCCTCATCCCCGGACGCGCCCTTTACGCACGCCCGCCCGCCCGCCGTCATTCTACAGAGACTAAGTTCCGCCCCGGGGAGGCTGCCTCCTCCCCTCCGCGGCCCGGGGATGCTGCCTCATCCCCGGACGCGCCCTTTACGCACGCCCGCCGTCATTCTACGGAGACTAAGTTCCGCCCCGGGGAGGCTGCCTCCTCCCCTCCGCGGCCCGGGGATGCTGCCTCATCCCCGGACGCGCCCTTTACGCACGCCCGCCGTCATTCTACGGAGACTAAGTTCCGCCCCGGGGAGGCTGCCTCCTCCCCTCCGCGGCCCGGGCATGCTGCCTCATCCCCGGGCGCGCCCGCTGTCTTCCGCCGCGGCGTAATTTCTTCAAAGTCCGATGACGCCCCTGGTAGCGGCCCACCCCGGAGGGGGGATGCCGACCGGCCCCCGGAGGTGACACCGGCCGACAAAAGGTTGGATCGAGGGCTGACTCTCAATAGATCGCAGCGATGTAGCTGCTCTGCTACTTACGAGACCCTGACCCAGAATCAGGTCGTATGCAAGTCATTTAGCACCAGGCTCTTCTCAACATGCTTTTTCGTTTACCGGGAGTGGGATGCCCCACAGTCATCATGGAGCACCCCGGGCCAGTATCGTACGGCTCCGCGCACCGGGGCGTAGGACGCCGGCCGGCTATCGCTGGACCAACCGGAGTGCCGCGGCGCTAATGGTATCACCGCGTCTAGGCGGGATTCTGACTTAGAGGCGTTCAGTCATAATCCCGCAGATGGTAGCTTCGCCCCATTGGCTCCTCAGCCAAACACACGCACCAAATGTCTGAACCTGCGGTTCCTCTCGTACTGAGCAGGATTGCTATTGCGATGACACATTATCAGTAGGGTAAAACTAACCTGTCTCACGACGGTCTAAACCCAGCTCACGTTCCCTATTAGTGGGTGAACAATCCAAC
>NW_028232550.1:27500-29537 GCF_054491065.1 Syngnathus leptorhynchus | reverse complement strand
CTCTGAAAAAATGGCAAAGTGTCAACTGCGAATGTGGTGGTGCATGGAAGGAAGTGGAGGACGGCCGCCTCCTTAAACACAGGCCGAAGAGGAGCGTCAGGGCCGGCTCCTTAAACACGGACCGAGTGTCGCCCTTAACACAGACCAAGCGGAGGACGGCCGCCTCCCTAAATACAGGCCGAACCGGAGCGCGAGGGCCGCTCCTTAAACATGGACCGAGTGTCGCCCTTAACACGGACCAAGGGGAGGACGGCCGCCTCCTTAAACACAGGCCGGAGAGGAGCGTCAGGGCCAGGCTCCTCAAACATGGACCGAGTGTCGCCCTTAACACGGACCAAGGGGAGGACGGCCGCCTCCTTAAACACAGGCCGGAGAGGAGCGTCAGGGCCAGGCTCCTCAAACATGGACCGAGTGTCGCCCTTAACACGGACCAAGGGGAGGACGGCCGCCTCCTTAAACACAGGCCGGAGAGGAGCGTCAGGGCCAGGCTCCTCAAACATGGACCGAGTGTCGCCCTTAACACGGACCAAGGGGAGGACGGCCGCCTCCTTAAACACAGGCCGGAGAGGAGCGTCAGGGCCAGGCTCCTCAAACATGGACAGAGTGTCGCCCTTAACACAGACCAAGCGGAGGACGGCCGCCTCCCTAAATACAGGCCGAACCGGAGCGCGAGTGTCGCTCCTTAAACACGGACCGAGTGGAGGACGGCCGCCTCCTTAAACACAGGCCGAACAAAATGACACAAAGTGTCAACTGCGAATGTTGTCCATCCAAGGAAGGAGCGTGATGCCCGGCCGGCTCCTTAAACACAGGCCGAGAGTCGCCCCGGACGGTCCGCCTCGCGGCGCCCGTCTGCTCGGATAAAATGACACAAAGTGTCAACTACGAATGTTGTCCATCCAAGGAGGGAGCGTGATGCCCGGCCGGCTCCGAAAACACAGGCCGAGAGTCGCCCCGGACGGTCCGCCTCGCGGCGCCCGTCTGCTCGGATAAAATGACACAAAGTGTCAACTGCGAATGTTGTCCATCCAAGGAAGGAGCGTGATGCCCGGCCGGCTCCTTAAACACAGGCCGAGAGTCGCCCCGGACGGTCCGCCTCGCGGCGCCCGCCCGCTCGGATAAAATGACACAAAGTGTCAACTACGAATGTTGTCCATCCAAGGAGGGAGCTTGAGGCCCGGCCGGCTCCTTAAACACAGGCCGAGAGTCGCCCCGGACGGTCCGCCTCGCGGCGCCCGTCTGCTCGGATAAAATGACACAAAGTGTCAACTGCGAATGTTGTCCATCCAAGGAAGGAGCGTGATGCCCGGCCGGCTCCTTAAACACAGGCCGAGAGTCGCCCCGGACGGTCCGCCTCGCGGCGCCCGTCTGCTCGGATAAAATGACACAAAGTGTCAACTGCGAATGTTGTCCATCCAAGGAAGGAGCGTGATGCCCGGCCGGCTCCTTAAACACAGGCCGAGAGTCGCCCCGGACGGTCCGCCTCGCGGCGCCCGCCCGCTCGGATAAAATGACACAAAGTGTCAACTACGAATGTTGTCCATCCAAGGAAGGAGCGTGATGCCCGGCCGGCTCCTTAAACACAGGCCGAGAGTCGCCCCGGACGGTCCGCCTCGCGGCGCCCGTCTGCTCGGATAAAATGACACAAAGTGTCAACTACGAATGTTGTCCATCCAAGGAGGGAGCGTGATGCCCGGCCGGCTCCGAAAACACAGGCCGAGAGTCGCCCCGGACGGTCCGCCTCGCGGCGCCCGTCTGCTCGGATAAAATGACACAAAGTGTCAACTGCGAATGTTGTCCATCCAAGGAAGGAGCGTGATGCCCGGCCGGCTCCTTAAACACAGGCCGAGAGTCGCCCCGGACGGTCCGCCTCGCGGCGCCCGCCCGCTCGGATAAAATGACACAAAGTGTCAACTACGAATGTTGTCCATCCAAGGAAGGAGCGTGATGCCCGGCCGGCTCCTTAAACACAGGCCGAGAGTCGCCCCGGACGGTCGCCTCGCGGCGCCCGTCTGCTCGGATAAAATGACACAAAGT
>NW_028232550.1:0-12500 GCF_054491065.1 Syngnathus leptorhynchus | reverse complement strand
TAGCCCCGGAGCTCCATAGCCCCGGAGCTCCATAGCTCCATAGCCCCGGAGCTCCATAGCCCCGGAGCTCCATAGCCCCGGAGCTCCATAGCCCCGGAGCTCCATAGCCCCGGAGCTCCATAGCCCCAGCTCCATACTTCCATAGCCCCAGAGCTCCATAGCTCCATACTTCCATAGCTCCAGCCGCGGAGGGTGCTGGCTGGTGGCTCCATAGCTCCATACTTCCATACTTGCAGCCACGGAGTTGGCTAAAATTGCACTAAGTGCGAAAGCCCATTCATTTACAACGGCGTGTCCGCCAGGCGGCGACATTTCCCCGTTACCGGTGGCTGCGCGGCGGGTGAGTGACAGAGCTTATCCGAGCGGCTGGAACTCTGCGCCGGCGTGGTCGAGCGTGAGGCCCCGGCCCTTTGGCTGCCTGGTACCTAAAACACTTCCATTGATCCAGCCACGGAGGGTGCTGGCTGGTGGCTCCATAGCTCCATAGCTCCATAGCACCAGAGCTCCATAGCTCCATAGCACCAGAGCTCCATAGCTCCATAGCACCAGAGCTCCATAGCTCCATAGCACCAGAGCTCCATAGCTCCATAGCACCAGAGCTACATAGCTCCATAGCTCCATAGCACCAGAGCTCCATAGCTCCATAGCTCCATAGCACCAGAGCTCCATAGCTCCATAGCACCAGAGCTCCATAGCTCCATAGCACCAGAGCTCCATAGCTCCATAGCACCAGAGCTCCATAGCTCCATAGCACCAGAGCTCCATAGCTCCATAGCACCAGAGCTCCATAGCTCCATAGCACCAGAGCTCCATAGCTCCATAGCACCAGAGCTCCATAGCTCCATAGCACCAGAGCTCCATAGCTCCATAGCACCAGAGCTCCATAGCTCCATAGCACCAGAGCTCCATAGCTCCATAGCACCAGAGCTCCATAGCTCCATAGCACCAGAGCTCCATAGCTCCATAGCACCAGAGCTCCATAGCTCCATAGCACCAGAGCTCCATAGCTCCATAGCACCAGAGCTCCATAGCTCCATAGCACCAGAGCTCCATAGCTCCATAGCTCCAGCCTGGGTGGCTGGTGGCTCCATAGCTCCATACTTCCATAGCTCCAGTCAGAGAGTGTGCTAAAATTGCACTAAGTGCGAAAGCCCATTCATTTACAACGGCGTGTCCACAAGGCGGCGACATTTCCCCGTTACCGGTGGCTGCGCGGCGGGTGAGTGACAGAGCTTATCCGAGCGGCTGGAACTCTGCGCCGGCGTGGTCGAGCGTGAGGCCTCGGCCCTTTGGCTGCCTGGTACCTAAAACACTTCCATTGATCCAGCCACGGAGGGTGCTGGCTGGTGGCTCCATAGCTCCATACCTCCAGAGCTCCAGAGCTCCATAGCACCAGAGCTCCATAGCTCCATAGCACCAGAGCTCCATAGCACCAGAGCTCCATAGCTCCATAGCACCAGAGCTCCATAGCTCCATAGCACCAGAGCTCCATAGCTCCATAGCACCAGAGCTCCATAGCTCCATAGCTCCATAGCACCAGAGCTCCATAGCTCCATAGCACCAGAGCTCCATAGCTCCATAGCACCAGAGCTCCATAGCTCCATAGCACCAGGGCTCCATAGCTCCATAGCTCCAGGGCTCCATAGCTCCAGGGCTCCATAGCTCCATAGCTCCAGGGCTCCATAGCTCCATACCTCCAGAGCTCCATAGCTCCAGCCTGGGTGGCTGGTGGCTCCATAGCTCCATACTTCCATAGCTCCAGTCAGAGAGTTGGCGAAAATTGCACTAAGTGCGAAAGCCCATTCATTTACAACGGCGTGTCCGCCAGGCGGCGACATTTCCCCGTTACCGGTGGCTGCGTGGCGGGTGAGTGACAGAGCTTATCCGAGCGGCTGGAACTCTGCGCCGGCGTGGTCGAGCGTGAGGCCCCGGCCCTTTGGCTGCCTGGTACCTAAAACACTTCCATTGATCCAGCCACGGAGGGTGCTGGCTGGTGGCTCCATAGCTCCATAGCTCCATAGCACCAGAGCTCCATAGCTCCATAGCACCAGAGCTCCATAGCTCCATAGCACCAGAGCTCCATAGCTCCATAGCACCAGAGCTCCATAGCTCCATAGCACCAGAGCTACATAGCTCCATAGCACCAGAGCTCCATAGCTCCATAGCACCAGAGCTCCATAGCTCCATAGCACCAGAGCTCCATAGCTCCATAGCACCAGAGCTCCATAGCTCCATAGCTCCAGGGCTCCATAGCTCCAGGGCTCCATAGCTCCATAGCTCCAGGGCTCCATACCTCCAGAGCTCCATAGCTCCAGCCTGGGTGGCTGGTGGCTCCATAGCTCCATACTTCCATAGCTCCAGTCAGAGAGTTGGCGAAAATTGCACTAAGTGCGAAAGCCCATTCATTTACAACGGCGTGTCCGCCAGGCGGCGACATTTCCCCGTTACCGGTGGCTGCGTGGCGGGTGAGTGACAGAGCTTATCCGAGCGGCTGGAACTCTGCGCCGGCGTGGTCGAGCGTGAGGCCCCGGCCCTTTGGCTGCCTGGTACCTAAAACACTTCCATTGATCCAGCCACGGAGGGTGCTGGCTGGTGGCTCCATAGCTCCATAGCTCCATAGCACCAGAGCTCCAGAGCTCCATAGCACCAGAGCTCCATAGCTCCATAGCACCAGAGCTCCATAGCTCCATAGCACCAGAGCTCCATAGCTCCATAGCACCAGAGCTCCATAGCTCCATAGCACCAGAGCTCCATAGCTCCATAGCACCAGAGCTCCATAGCTCCATAGCACCAGAGCTCCATAGCTCCATAGCACCAGAGCTCCATAGCTCCATAGCACCAGAGCTCCATAGCTCCATAGCACCAGAGCTCCATAGCTCCATAGCACCAGAGCTCCATAGCTCCATAGCTCCAGCCTGGGTGGCTGGTGGCTCCATAGCTCCATACTTCCATAGCTCCAGTCAGAGAGTGTGCTAAAATTGCACTAAGTGCGAAAGCCCATTCATTTACAACGGCGTGTCCACAAGGCGGCGACATTTCCCCGTTACCGGTGGCTGCGCGGCGGGTGAGTGACAGAGCTTATCCGAGCGGCTGGAACTCTGCGCCGGCGTGGTCGAGCGGCTGGCCTCGGTAGTTGAGGTACCAGGGGTGGGGCGGGGAGCTCCAGGCGGGTCTTGTGAGAGAGTGAATCCGAGCGGCTGGAACTCTGCGCCGGCGTGGTCGAGCGGCTGGCCTCGGTAGTTGAGGTACCAGGGGTGGGCCGGGGAGCTCCAGGCGGGGCTTGTGAGAGAGTGAAGCCGAGCGGCTGGAACTCTGGGCCGGCGTGGTTGAGCCACGGAGGGTGCTGGCTGGTGGCTCCATAGCTCCAGAGCTCCAGAGCTCCATAGCTCCATACTTCCATAGCTCCATAACTCCATACTTCCATAGCTCCATACTTCCATAGCCCCAGAGCTCCATAGCTCCATACTTCCATAGCTCCAGAGCTCCATAGCTCCATACTTCCTTAGCTCCATAGCTCCAGAGCTCCATAGCTCCATAGCTCCATACTTCCATAGCTCCAGAGCTCCATGGCTCCATACTTCCATAGCTCCAGCCTGGCTGGCTGGTGGCTCCATAGCTCCATACATCCATAGCTCCATAGCTCCATACTTCCATAGCTCCAGAGCTCCATAGCTCCATAGCTCCATAGCTCCAGGGCTCCAGGGCTCCATAGCTCCATACCTCCAGAGCTCCATACCTCCAGAGCTCCAGAGCTCCATAGCACCAGAGCTCCATGGCTTCAGAGCTCCATAGCACCATAGCTCCATACCTCCAGAGCTCCAGGGCTCCATAGCTCCATAGCTCCATAGCTCCATAGCTCCATACCTCCAGAGCTCCATAGCACCAGAGCTCCATGGCTCCATAGCTCCAGCCTGGGTGGCTGGTGGCTCCATAGCTCCATACTTCCATAGCTCCAGTCAGAGAGTTGGCGAAAATTGCACTAAGTGCGAAAGCCCATTCATTTACAACGGCGTGTCCGCCAGGCGGCGACATTTCCCCGTTACCGGTGGCTGCGCGGCGGGTGAGTGACAGAGCTTATCCGAGCGGCTGGAACTCTGCGCCGGCGTGGTCGAGCGGCTGGCCTCGGTAGTTGAGGTACCAGGGGTGGGGCGGGGAGCTCCAGGCGGGTCTTGTGAGAGAGTGAAGCCGAGCGGCTGGAACTCTCGGCCGGCCTGGTCGAGCGGCTGGCCTCGGTAGTTGAGGTACCAGGGGCGGGCTGGGGAGCTCCAGGCGGGGCTTGTGAGAGAGTGAAGCCGAGCGGCTGGAACTCTGGGCCGGCCTGGTCGAGCGGCTGGCCTCGGTAGTTGAGGTACCAGGGGTGGGCTGGGGAGCTCCAGGCGGGGCTTGTGAGAGAGTGTAGCCGAGCGGCTGGAACTCTGGGCCGGCGTGGTTGAGCAGCATGCCCGCGGAGGTGGCTCTTCCATAGGCAGGGAGGGTGCTGGAGCTCCACACTTCCATAGGCAGGGAGGGTGCTGGAGCTCCACACTTCCATAGGCAGGGAGGGTGCTGGAGCTCCACACTTCCATAGGCAGGGAGGGTGCTGGAGCTCCACACTTCCATAGGCAGGGAGGGTGCTGGAGCTCCACACTTCCATAGGCAGGGAGGGTGCTGGAGCTCCACACTTCCATAGGCAGGGAGGGTGCTGGAGCTCCACACTTCCATAGGCAGGGAGGGTGCTGGAGCTCCACACTTCCATAGGCAGGGAGGGTGCTGGAGCTCCACACTTCCATAGGCAGGGAGGGTGCTGGAGCTCCACACTTCCATAGGCAGGGAGGGTGCTGGAGCTCCACACTTCCATAGGCAGGGAGGGTGCTGGAGCTCCACACTTCCATAGGCAGGGAGGGTGCTGGAGCTCCACACTTCCATAGGCAGGGAGGGTGCTGGAGCTCCACACTTCCATAGGCAGGGAGGGTGCTGGAGCTCCACACTTCCATAGGCAGGGAGGGTGCTGGAGCTCCACACTTCCATAGGCAGGGAGGGTGCTGGAGCTCCACACTTCCATAGGCAGGGAGGGTGCTGGAGCTCCACACTTCCATAGGCAGGGAGGGTGCTGGAGCTCCACACTTCCATAGGCAGGGAGGGTGCTGGAGCTCCACACTTCCATAGGCAGGGAGGGTGCTGGAGCTCCACACTTCCATAGGCAGGGAGGGTGCTGGAGCTCCACACTTCCATAGGCAGGGAGGGTGCTGGAGCTCCACACTTCCATAGGCAGGGAGGGTGCTGGAGCTCCACACTTCCATAGGCAGGGAGGGTGCTGGAGCTCCACACTTCCATAGGCAGGGAGGGTGCTGGAGCTCCACACTTCCATAGGCAGGGAGGGTGCTGGAGCTCCACACTTCCATAGGCAGGGAGGGTGCTGGAGCTCCACACTTCCATAGGCAGGGAGGGTGCTGGAGCTCCACACTTCCATAGGCAGGGAGGGTGCTGGAGCTCCACACTTCCATAGGCAGGGAGGGTGCTGGAGCTCCACACTTCCATAGGCAGGGAGGGTGCTGGAGCTCCACACTTCCATAGGCAGGGAGGGTGCTGGAGCTCCACACTTCCATAGGCAGGGAGGGTGCTGGAGCTCCACACTTCCATAGGCAGGGAGGGTGCTGGAGCTCCACACTTCCATAGGCAGGGAGGGTGCTGGAGCTCCACACTTCCATAGGCAGGGAGGGTGCTGGAGCTCCACACTTCCATAGGCAGGGAGGGTGCTGGAGCTCCACACTTCCATAGGCAGGGAGGGTGCTGGAGCTCCACACTTCCATAGGCAGGGAGGGTGCTGGAGCTCCACACTTCCATAGGCAGGGAGGGTGCTGGAGCTCCACACTTCCATAGGCAGGGAGGGTGCTGGAGCTCCACACTTCCATAGGCAGGGAGGGTGCTGGAGCTCCACACTTCCATAGGCAGGGAGGGTGCTGGAGCTCCACACTTCCATAGGCAGGGAGGGTGCTGGAGCTCCACACTTCCATAGGCAGGGAGGGTGCTGGAGCTCCACACTTCCATAGGCAGGGAGGGTGCTGGAGCTCCACACTTCCATAGGCAGGGAGGGTGCTGGAGCTCCACACTTCCATAGGCAGGGAGGGTGCTGGAGCTCCACACTTCCATAGGCAGGGAGGGTGCTGGCACATCCACACTTCCAGCCACGGAGCATGCTGGCACTTCCACCTTGCTTGCTAAGTCGGCGTGATCTTGCCCAAAAAGTCCCTCCTCACCTCCAGCTGGAAGTGGAAAAAAATCCTCCACCTGCTTGGCCGAGGTTCTGGAAGCCAGCAGCTCGCAGAATGTTGCCAAAGTTTCACTGGAAGGAAAAGAAAAGAGAAGACCGAGTGCGCATTTCACCTACCGCCGAATGTCCACAAGAGGGAAGTGTCACTCCGTCGCAGAATCTGCGCCGACGCACTCGGCACCCTTCGAATTTATGGTGCCGGTGCGGGTGTTCTGGGTGCAAAAAGGCCGCCCAAGTGGTAGAAAAAAATCAGACTTCGTCTCTTAGGTCGAAATTAATGCCAAGTTTTGAAATGCACTGGCAGGGGTGGACCAGGGCCCGTTAGAAGTGCTTAGCCGAGGTCCTGGAAGCCTAACCCGGCGTGATCTTGTGCAAAAAGCCGCTGCTGAGCTCCAGCTGGAAGTGTAAAAAGAACCGGGCTGGATCAAAAAAAGAACCGGGCGGCCCTTTAAAATTGCTTAGCCGAGGTCCTGGAACCCTAACCCGGCGTGATCTTGTGCAAAAAGCCGCTGCTGAGCTCCAGCTGGAAGTGTAAAAAGAACCGGGCTGGTTCAAAAAAAGAACCGGGCGACCCGTTAGAAGTGCTTAGCCGAGGTCCTGGAAGCCTAACCCGGCGTGATCTTGTGCAAAAAGCCGCTGCTGAGCTCCAGCTGGAAGTGGAAAAAGAACCGGGCTGGATCAAAAAAGAACCGGGCGACCCGTTAAAATTGCTTAGCCGAGGTCCTGGAAGCCTAACACGGCGTGATCTTGTGCAAAAAGCCGCTCCCGAGCTCCAGCTGGAAGTGTAAAAAGAACCAGGCTGGATAAAAAAAAGAACCGGGCTGGATAAAAAAAAAGAACCGGGCGGCCCGTTAAAATTGCTTAGCCGAGGTCCTGGAAGCCTAACCCGGCGTGATCTTGTGCAAAAAGCCGCTCCCGAGCTCCAGCTGGAAGTGTAAAAAGAACCGGGCTGGATCAAAAAAGAACCGGGCGACCCGTTAAAATTGCTTAGCCGAGGTCCTGGAAGCCTAACACGGCGTGTTCTTGTGCAAAAAGCCGCTCCCAAGCTCCAGCTGGAAGTGTAAAAAGAACCGGGCTGGATAAAAAAAAGAACCGGGCTGGATCAAAAAAGAACCGGGCGACCCGTTAAAATTGCTTAGCCGAGGTCCTGGAAGCCTAACACGGCGTGATCTTGTGCAAAAAGCCGCTCCCGAGCTCCAGCTGGAAGTGTAAAAAGAACCGGGCTGGATAAAAAAAGAACCGGGCTGGATAAAAAAAAGAACCGGGCGACCCGTTAAAATTGCTTAGCCGAGGTCCTGGAAGCCTAACACGGCGTGTTCTTGTGCAAAAAGCCGCTCCCGAGCTCCAGCTGGAAGTGTAAAAAGAACCAGGCTGGATAAAAAAAAGAACCGGGCTGGATCAAAAAAGAACCGGGCGACCCGTTAAAATTGCTTAGCCGAGGTCCTGGAAGCCTAACACGGCGTGATCTTGTGCAAAAAGCCGCTCCCGAGCTCCAGCTGGAAGTGTAAAAAGAACCGGGCTGGATAAAAAAAGAACCGGGCTGGATAAAAAAAAGAACCGGGCGACCCGTTAAAATTGCTTAGCCGAGGTCCTGGAAGCCTAACACGGCGTGATCTTGTGCAAAAAGCCGCTCCCGAGCTCCAGCTGGAAGTGTAAAAAGAACCAGGCTGGATAAAAAAAAGAACCGGGCTGGATAAAAAAAAAGAACCGGGCGACCCGTTAAAATTGCTTAGCCGAGGTCCTGGAAGCCTAACACGGCGTGATCTTGTGCAAAAAGCCGCTCCCGAGCTCCAGCTGGAAGTGTAAAAAGAACCAGGCTGGATAAAAAAAAGAACCGGGCTGGATCAAAAAAGAACCGGGCGACCCGTTAAAATTGCTTAGCCGAGGTCCTGGAAGCCTAACACGGCGTGTTCTTGTGCAAAAAGCCGCTCCCGAGCTCCAGCTGGAAGTGTAAAAAGAACCAGGCTGGATAAAAAAAAGAACCGGGCTGGATCAAAAAAGAACCGGGCGACCCGTTAAAATTGCTTAGCCGAGGTCCTGGAAGCCTAACACGGCGTGTTCTTGTGCAAAAAGCCGCTCCCGAGCTCCAGCTGGAAGTGTAAAAAGAACCAGGCTGGATAAAAAAAAGAACCGGGCTGGATCAAAAAAGAACCGGGCGACCCGTTAAAATTGCTTAGCTGAGGTCCTGGAAGCCTAACACGGCGTGATCTTGTGCAAAAAGCCGCTCCCGAGCTCCAGCTGGAAGTGTAAAAAGAACCGGGCTGGATAAAAAAAAAGAACCGGGCTGGTTCAAAAAAGAACCGGGCAACCCGTTAAAATTGCTTAGCCGAGGTCCTGGAAGCCTAACCCGGCGTGATCTTGCCCGAAAGTCGGCCTCTATACTTCCATTTTAGGTACCAGGGGCTATTAGTGTACTTGGTCCCACTAGTCAGTGTACTCATCCAGTTACCCCCCGTTTTCCAAAACACCATCGGCACGTATAAGGGGGGGACTCTTGAGAGAGATGAGGTATATGGCAGCGCAACACCAATCCGCTCCGCGCTGGTTCCCATGTCGGCTACGGATGAATAAAACCAGCCTGTCCCCCCTGGAGCTCACGAGACACGGAATTTTTTCTAAGTGCCAACGGCTCTTCCGAGCAAACGTGTCCGCTCCGGCTGGTTCCCCCGTCGGCCTCGAATGACGAAAAATGCCGGTCTCCGCCCGGAGCTCATGACAAACGAAAAATTTTCTAAGTGCCAACGGCACTAGCGAGCGAATGTGTCCGCTCGGCGCTGGTTCCCGGGTCGAACCCGGAAGACGAAAAACGCCGCTCTCCGCCCGGAGCTCATGACAAACGAAAAATTTTCTAAGTGCCAACGGCACTAGCGAGCGAATGTGTCCGCTCGGCGCTGGTTCCCGGGTCGAACCCGGAAGACGAAAAACGCCGCTCTCCGCCCGGAGCTCATGACAAACGAAAAATTTTCTAAGTGCCAACGGCACTAGCGAGCGAATGTGTCCGCTCGGCGCTGGTTCCCGGGTCGAACCCGGAAGACGAAAAACGCCGCTCTCCGCCCGGAGCTCATGACAAACGAAAAATTTTCTAAGTGCCAACGGCACTAGCGAGCGAATGTGTCCGCTCGGCGCTGGTTCCCGGGTCGAACCCGGAAGACGAAAAACGCCGCTCTCCGCCCGGAGCTCATGACAAACGAAAAATTTTCTAAGTGCCAACGGCACTAGCGAGCGAATGTGTCCGCTCGGCGCTGGTTCCCGGGTCGAACCCGGAAGACGAAAAACGCCGCTCTCCGCCCGGAGCTCATGACAAACGAAAAATTTTCTAAGTGCCAACGGCACTAGCGAGCGAATGTGTCCGCTCGGCGCTGGTTCCCGGGTCGAACCCGGAAGACGAAAAACGCCGCTCTCCGCCCGGAGCTCATGACAAACGAAAAATTTTCTAAGTGCCAACGGCACTAGCGAGCGAATGTGTCCGCTCGGCGCTGGTTCCCGGGTCGAACCCGGAAGACAAAAAACGCCGGTCTCCGCCCGGAGCTCATGACAAACGAAAAATTTTCTAAGTGCCAACGGCACTAGCGAGCGAATGTGTCCGCTCGGCGCTGGTTCCCGGGTCGAACCCGGAAGACGAAAAACGCCGCTCTCCGCCCGGAGCTCATGACAAACGAAAAATTTTCTAAGTGCCAACGGCACTTGCGAGCGAATGTGTCCGCTCGGCGCTGGTTCCCGGGTCGGACCCGGAAGACGAAAAACGCCGGTCTCCGCCCGGAGCTCATGACAAACGAAAAATTTTCTAAGTGCCAACGGCACTAGCGAGCGAATGTGTCCGCTCGGCGCTGGTTCCCGGGTCGGACCCGGAAGACGAAAAACGCCGGTCCTCGCCTGGAGGTCCCAGCAAAATCGGCGAAAAAACGACTAAGTGTCAACTTTCGAAAAAACGACTAAGTGCCCACGGCTCTGCGGGGCTTGTGAGTCCGCCCCGCGCCGGTTCGGTGGTCGGCCTCAAAAAGCAAAAAATCAGCCTCTCTCCCTGGAGCTCACCTCGAGGTACCAGGGGGTGAGGTACCCGGGCTAAGGTGCAGTACCTTTTTTGGTCTTCAGGTGCGCCAGAGTACAATGAAATGGTCCCAGTAGTCAGTGTACTCATCGACTTTCCCCCCGTTTTCCAAAGCACCTCGTTTACGAGTATGGAGGAGATGGTGCTGGTCTCCCCACGGCGTCGGACACGCCGTCCTCGACAGCACAAGGTCGGATAGAAGACCTGGAAAGCGCCGTGGCACGCGCTGGAGGTGGGCACTTTGGCGAAAAAACGACTAAGTGTCAACTTTCGAAAAAACGACTAAGTGTCAACTTTCGAAAAAACGGCTAAGTGTCAACTTTCGAAAAAACGACTAAGTGTCACCTCTCTGAAAAAATGGCAAAGTGTCGCCTCTCTGAAATTTTTCTAAGTGCCCACGGCTCTGCGGGCTCGTGCATCCGAGCCGCGCCGGTTCTGCAACCGGCCTAGAATGACGAAAAATAACGGTCTCCTCCTGGAGCTCACAGCCAATTGTGGCGAAAAAGTGGCAAAGTGCCCACGGCCCTGCCGAGCTTTGGCGTCCGCTCAGCGCCGGTGCCGCAGTCGGCCTCGAATGACGAAAAATGACGGTCTCCTCCTGGAGCTCACAGCCAACTTGGCAAAAAGTTTCTAAGTGCCCACGGCCCTGCCGAGCTTTGGCGTCCGCCCAGCGCCGGTTCCGCAGTCGGCCTCGAATGACGAAAAATAACGGTCTCCTCCTGGAGCTCACAGCCAACTTGGCAAAAAGTTTCTAAGTGCCCACGGCCCTGCCGAGCTTTGGCGTCCGCTCAGCGCCGGTGCCGCAGTCGGCCTCGAATGACGAAAAATGACGGTCTCCTCCTGGAGCTCACAGCCAACTTGGCAAAAAGTTTCTAAGTGCCCACGGCCCTGCCGAGCTTTGGCGTCCGCCCAGCGCCGGTTCCGCAGTCGGCCTCGAATGACGAAAAATAACGGTCTCCTCCTGGAGCTCACAGCCAACTTGGCAAAAAGTTTCTAAGTGCCCACGGCCCTGCCGAACTTTGGCGTCCGCTCAGCGCCGGTTCCGCAGTCGGCCTCGAATGACGAAAAATAACGGTCTCCTCCTGGAGCTCACAGCCAACTTGGCAAAAAGTTTCTAAGTGCCCACGGCCCTGCCGAACTTTGGCGTCCGCTCAGCGCCGGTTCCGCAGTCGGCCTCGAATGACGAAAAATAACGGTCTCCTCCTGGAGCTCACAGCCAACTTGGCAAAAAGTTTCTAAGTGCCCACGGCCCTGCCGAGCTTTGGCGTCCGCCCAGCGCCGGTTCCGCAGTCGGCCTCGAATGACGAAAAATAACGGTCTCCTCCTGGAGCTCACAGCCAACTTGGCAAAAAGTTTCTAAGTGCCCACGGCCCTGCCGAGCTTTGGCGTCCGCCCAGCGCCGGTTCCGCAGTCGGCCTCGAATGACGAAAAATAACGGTCTCCTCCTGGAGCTCACAGCCAACTTGGCAAAAAGTTTCTAAGTGTCACATCTCTGAAAAAACGACTAAGTGTCAACTTTCGAAAAAACGGCTAAGTGTCAACTTTCGAAAAAACGGCAAAGTGTCACATCTCTGAAAAAACGGCTAAGTGTCGACTTTCGAAAAAACGGCTAAGTGTCAACTTTCGAAAAAACGGCAAAGTGTCACATCTCTGAAAAAACGGCTAAGTGTCACATCTCTGAAAAAACGGCTAAGTGTCACATCTCTGAAAAAACGGCTAAGTGTCGCCTCTCTGAAAAAACGGCAAAGTGTCAACTTTCGAAAAAACGACAGAGTGTCGCCTCTCTGAAAAAACGACTAAGTGTCGACTCTGAGAAAATGGCAAAGTGCCCACGGCTCTGCGGGCTCGTGCATCCGACCCGCGCCGGTTCCCCAGCCGGCCTGAAATAAGGCAAAACCAGCCTCTCCGCCTGGAGCTCAGAGCCAACTTGGCGAATATTTTCTAAGTGCCCACGGCTCTGCGTGGCTACGGCGTCTGCCCAGCGCCGGTTCCTGGGTCGAACCCCGAGGACGAGGAATGCCGGTCTCCGCCTGGAGGTCCCAGCTTAATCGGCGAAAATTTTCTAAGTGCCCACGGCTCTGCCGGGCTCGTGCATCCGACCCGCGCCGGTTCCCCAGCCGGCCTGAAATAAGGCAAAACCAGGCTCTCCCCCTGGAGCTCAGAGCCAATTGTGGCGAAAAAACGACTAAGTGTCAACTTTCG
>NW_028232549.1:27500-29578 GCF_054491065.1 Syngnathus leptorhynchus | reverse complement strand
TATGGAAGTGTGGAGCTCCAGCACCCTCCCTGCCTATGGAAGTGTGGAGCTCCAGCACCCTCCCTGCCTATGGAAGTGTGGAGCTCCAGCACCCTCCCTGCCTATGGAAGTGTGGAGCTCCAGCACCCTCCCTGCCTATGGAAGAGCCACCTCCGCGGGCATGCTGCTCAACCACGCCGGCCCAGAGTTCCAGCCGCTCGGCTACACTCTCTCACAAGCCCCGCCTGGAGCTCCCCAGCCCACCCCTGGTACCTCAACTACCGAGGCCAGCCGCTCGACCAGGCCGGCCCAGAGTTCCAGCCGCTCGGCTTCACTCTCTCACAAGCCCCGCCTGGAGCTCCCCAGCCCGCCCCTGGTACCTCAACTACCGAGGCCAGCCCGCTCGACCAGGCCGGCCGAGAGTTCCAGCCGCTCGGCTTCACTCTCTCACAAGACCCGCCTGGAGCTCCCCGCCCCACCCCTGGTACCTCAACTACCGAGGCCAGCCGCTCGACCACGCCGGCGCAGAGTTCCAGCCGCTCGGATAAGCTCTGTCACTCACCCGCCGCGCAGCCACCGGTAACGGGGAAATGTCGCCGCCTTGTGGACACGCCGTTGTAAATGAATGGGCTTTCGCACTTAGTGCAATTTTAGCCAACTCTCTGACTGGAGCTATGGAAGTATGGAGCTATGGAGCCACCAGCCACCCAGGCTGGAGCTATGGAGCTATGGAGCTCTGGTGCTATGGAGCTATGGAGCTCTGGTGCTATGGAGCCCTGGAGCTATGGAGCCCTGGAGCTATGGAGCTATGGAGCTCTGGTGCTATGGAGCTATGGAGCTCTGGTGCTATGGAGCTATGGAGCTCTGGTGCTATGGAGCTATGGAGCTCTGGTGCTATGGAGCTATGGAGCTCTGGTGCTATGGAGCTATGGAGCTCTGGTGCTATGGAGCTATGGAGCTCTGGTGCTATGGAGCTATGGAGCTCTGGTGCTATGGAGCTATGGAGCTATGGAGCCACCAGCCAGCACCCTCCGTGGCTGGATCAATGGAAGTGTTTTAGGTACCAGGCAGCCAAAGGGCCGAGGCCTCACGCTCGACCACGCCGGCGCAGAGTTCCAGCCGCTCGGATAAGCTCTGTCACTCACCCGCCGCGCAGCCACCGGTAACGGGGAAATGTCGCCGCCTTGTGGACACGCCGTTGTAAATGAATGGGCTTTCGCACTTAGTGCAATTTTAGCACACTCTCTGACTGGAGCTATGGAAGTATGGAGCTATGGAGCCACCAGCCACCCAGGCTGGAGCTATGGAGCTATGGAGCTCTGGTGCTATGGAGCTATGGAGCTCTGGTGCTATGGAGCTATGGAGCTCTGGTGCTATGGAGCTATGGAGCTCTGGTGCTATGGAGCTATGGAGCTCTGGTGCTATGGAGCTATGGAGCTCTGGTGCTATGGAGCTATGGAGCTCTGGTGCTATGGAGCTATGGAGCTATGGAGCCACCAGCCAGCACCCTCCGTGGCTGGATCAATGGAAGTGTTTTAGGTACCAGGCAGCCAAAGGGCCGGGGCCTCACGCTCGACCACGCCGGCGCAGAGTTCCAGCCGCTCGGATAAGCTCTGTCACTCACCCGCCACGCAGCCACCGGTAACGGGGAAATGTCGCCGCCTGGCGGACACGCCGTTGTAAATGAATGGGCTTTCGCACTTAGTGCAATTTTCGCCAACTCTCTGACTGGAGCTATGGAAGTATGGAGCTATGGAGCCACCAGCCACCCAGGCTGGAGCTATGGAGCTCTGGAGGTATGGAGCTATGGAGCCCTGGAGCTATGGAGCTATGGAGCCCTGGAGCTATGGAGCCCTGGAGCTATGGAGCTATGGAGCTCTGGTGCTATGGAGCTATGGAGCTCTGGTGCTATGGAGCTATGGAGCTCTGGTGCTATGGAGCTATGGAGCTCTGGTGCTATGGAGCTATGGAGCTCTGGTGCTATGGAGCTATGGAGCTCTGGTGCTATGGAGCAATGGAGCTATGGAGCCACCAGCCAGCACCCTCCGTGGCTGGATCAATGGAAGTGTTTTAGGTACCAGGCAGCCAAAGGGCCGAGG
>NW_028232549.1:0-15000 GCF_054491065.1 Syngnathus leptorhynchus | reverse complement strand
TTGGATGGACAACATTCGCAGTTGACACTTTGTGTCATTTTATCCGAGCAGACGGGCGCCGCGAGGCGGACCGTCCGGGGCGACTCTCGGCCTGTGTTTTCGGAGCCGGCCGGGCATCACGCTCCCTCCTTGGATGGACAACATTCGTAGTTGACACTTTGTGTCATTTTATCCGAGCAGACGGGCGCCGCGAGGCGACCGTCCGGGGCGACTCTCGGCCTGTGTTTAAGGAGCCGGCCGGGCATCACGCTCCTTCCTTGGATGGACAACATTCGTAGTTGACACTTTGTGTCATTTTATCCGAGCGGGCGGGCGCCGCGAGGCGGACCGTCCGGGGCGACTCTCGGCCTGTGTTTAAGGAGCCGGCCGGGCATCACGCTCCTTCCTTGGATGGACAACATTCGCAGTTGACACTTTGTGTCATTTTATCCGAGCAGACGGGCGCCGCGAGGCGGACCGTCCGGGGCGACTCTCGGCCTGTGTTTTCGGAGCCGGCCGGGCATCACGCTCCCTCCTTGGATGGACAACATTCGTAGTTGACACTTTGTGTCATTTTATCCGAGCAGACGGGCGCCGCGAGGCGACCGTCCGGGGCGACTCTCGGCCTGTGTTTAAGGAGCCGGCCGGGCATCACGCTCCTTCCTTGGATGGACAACATTCGTAGTTGACACTTTGTGTCATTTTATCCGAGCGGGCGGGCGCCGCGAGGCGGACCGTCCGGGGCGACTCTCGGCCTGTGTTTAAGGAGCCGGCCGGGCATCACGCTCCTTCCTTGGATGGACAACATTCGCAGTTGACACTTTGTGTCATTTTATCCGAGCAGACGGGCGCCGCGAGGCGGACCGTCCGGGGCGACTCTCGGCCTGTGTTTAAGGAGCCGGCCGGGCATCACGCTCCTTCCTTGGATGGACAACATTCGTAGTTGACACTTTGTGTCATTTTATCCGAGCAGACGGGCGCCGCGAGGCGGACCGTCCGGGGCGACTCTCGGCCTGTGTTTAAGGAGCCGGCCGGGCATCACGCTCCTTCCTTGGATGGACAACATTCGTAGTTGACACTTTGTGTCATTTTATCCGAGCGGGCGGGCGCCGCGAGGCGGACCGTCCGGGGCGACTCTCGGCCTGTGTTTAAGGAGCCGGCCGGGCATCACGCTCCTTCCTTGGATGGACAACATTCGCAGTTGACACTTTGTGTCATTTTATCCGAGCAGACGGGCGCCGCGAGGCGGACCGTCCGGGGCGACTCTCGGCCTGTGTTTAAGGAGCCGGCCGGGCATCACGCTCCTTCCTTGGATGGACAACATTCGTAGTTGACACTTTGTGTCATTTTATCCGAGCAGACGGGCGCCGCGAGGCGGACCGTCCGGGGCGACTCTCGGCCTGTGTTTAAGGAGCCGGCCGGGCATCACGCTCCTTCCTTGGATGGACAACATTCGCAGTTGACACTTTGTGTCATTTTGTTCGGCCTGTGTTTAAGGAGGCGGCCGTCCTCCACTCGGTCCGTGTTTAAGGAGCGACACTCGCGCTCCGGTTCGGCCTGTATTTAGGGAGGCGGCCGTCCTCCGCTTGGTCTGTGTTAAGGGCGACACTCGGTCCATGTTTGAGGAGCCTGGCCCTGACGCTCCTCTCCGGCCTGTGTTTAAGGAGGCGGCCGTCCTCCCCTTGGTCTGTGTTAAGGGCGACACTCGGTCCATGTTTGAGGAGCCTGGCCCTGACGCTCCTCTCCGGCCTGTGTTTAAGGAGGCGGCCGTCCTCCCCTTGGTCCGTGTTAAGGGCGACACTCGGTCCATGTTTGAGGAGCCTGGCCCTGACGCTCCTCTCCGGCCTGTGTTTAAGGAGGCGGCCGTCCTCCCCTTGGTCCGTGTTAAGGGCGACACTCGGTCCATGTTTGAGGAGCCTGGCCCTGACGCTCCTCTCCGGCCTGTGTTTAAGGAGGCGGCCGTCCTCCCCTTGGTCTGTGTTAAGGGCGACACTCGGTCCATGTTTGAGGAGCCTGGCCCTGACGCTCCTCTCCGGCCTGTGTTTAAGGAGGCGGCCGTCCTCCCCTTGGTCTGTGTTAAGGGCGACACTCTGTCCATGTTTGAGGAGCCTGGCCCTGACGCTCCTCTCCGGCCTGTGTTTAAGGAGGCGGCCGTCCTCCCCTTGGTCTGTGTTAAGGGCGACACTCGGTCCATGTTTGAGGAGCCTGGCCCTGACGCTCCTCTCCGGCCTGTGTTTAAGGAGGCGGCCGTCCTCCCCTTGGTCTGTGTTAAGGGCGAAACTCTGTCCATGTTTGAGGAGCCTGGCCCTGACGCTCCTCTCCGGCCTGTGTTTAAGGAGGCGGCCGTCCTCCCCTTGGTCTGTGTTAAGGGCGACACTCGGTCCGTGTTTAAGGAGCGGCCCTCGCGCTCCGGTTCGGCCTGTATTTAGGGAGGCGGCCGTCCTCCGCTTGGTCTGTGTTAAGGGCGACACTCGGTCCGTGTTTAAGGAGCCGGCCCTGACGCTCCTCTTCGGCCTGTGTTTAAGGAGCCGGCCGTCCTCCACTTCCTTCCATGCACCACCACATTCGCAGTTGACACTTTGCCATTTTTTCAGAGAGGTGACACTTAGTCGTTTTTTCGAAAGTTGACACTTAGTCGTTTTTTCGAAAGTTGACACTTTGCCGTTTTTTCAGAGAGGCGACACTTAGTCGTTTTTTCGAAAGTTGACACTTAGCCGTTTTTTCGAAAGTTGACACTTAGCCGTTTTTTCGAAAGTTGACACTTAGCCGTTTTTTCGAAAGTTGACACTTAGTCACTTTTTCGCCACAGTGACACCTCCAGCGCGTGCCACGGCGCTTTTCAGGTCTTCTATCCGACCTTGTGCTGTCGAGGACGGCGTGTCCGACGCCGTGGGGAGACCAGCACCATCTCCTCCATACTCGTAAACGGGGTGCTTTGGAAAACGGGGGGAAAGTCGATGAGTACACTGACTACTGGGACCATTTCATTGTACTCTGGCGCACCTGAAGACCAAAAAAGGTACTGCACCTTAGCCCGGGTACCTCACCCCCTGGTACCTCGAGGAGAACTTAGAAAAATTTCGACAAATTTTTGGTGAGCTCCAGGGAGAGAGGCTGATTTTTCGCTTTTTGAGGCCGACCGCCGAACCGGCGCGGGGCGGACTCACAAGCCCCCCAGAGCCGTGGGCACTTAGTCGTTTTTTCAGAGAGGCGACACTTAGTCGTTTTTTCAGAGGCGACACTTAGTCGTTTTTTCGAAAGTTGACACTTAGCCGTTTTTTCGAAAGTCGACACTTAGCCGTTTTTTTGGAAAGTTGACACTTAGTCGTTTTTTCGAAAGTTGACACTTAGTCGTTTTTTCGCCACAATTGGCTCTGAGCTCCAGGGGGAGAGCCTGGTTTTGCCTTATTTCAGGCCGGCTGGGGAACCGGCGCGGGTCGGATGCACGAGCCCGGCAGAGCCGTGGGCACTTAGAAAATTTTCGCCGATTAAGCTGGGACCTCCAGGCGGAGACCGGCATTCCTCGTCCTCGGGGTTCGACCCAGGAACCGGCGCTGGGCAGACGCCGTAGCCACGCAGAGCCGTGGGCACTTAGAAAATATTCGCCAAGTTGGCTCTGAGCTCCAGGCGGAGAGGCTGGTTTTGCCTTATTTCAGGCCGGCTGGGGAACCGGCGCGGGTCGGATGCACGAGCCCGCAGAGCCGTGGGCACTTTGCCATTTTCTCAGAGTCGACACTTAGTCGTTTTTTCAGAGAGGCGACACTCTGTCGTTTTTTCGAAAGTTGACACTTTGCCGTTTTTTCAGAGAGGCGACACTTAGCCGTTTTTTCGAAAGTTGACACTTAGCCGTTTTTTCGAAAGTCGACACTTAGCCGTTTTTTCAGAGATGTGACACTTTGCCGTTTTTTCGAAAGTCGACACTTAGCCGTTTTTTCAGAGATGTGACACTTAGAAACTTTTTGCCAAGTTGGCTGTGAGCTCCAGGAGGAGACCGTTATTTTTCGTCATTCGAGGCCGACTGCGGAACCGGCGCTGGGCGGACGCCAAAGCTCGGCAGGGCCGTGGGCACTTAGAAACTTTTTGCCAAGTTGGCTGTGAGCTCCAGGAGGAGACCGTTATTTTTCGTCATTCGAGGCCGACTGCGGAACCGGCGCTGAGCGGACGCCAAAGCTCGGCAGGGCCGTGGGCACTTAGAAACTTTTTGCCAAGTTGGCTGTGAGCTCCAGGAGGAGACCGTTATTTTTCGTCATTCGAGGCCGACTGCGGAACCGGCGCTGGGCGGACGCCAAAGCTCGGCAGGGCCGTGGGCACTTAGAAACTTTTTGCCAAGTTGGCTGTGAGCTCCAGGAGGAGACCGTTATTTTTCGTCATTCGAGGCCGACTGCGGAACCGGCGCTGAGCGGACGCCAAAGCTCGGCAGGGCCGTGGGCACTTAGAAACTTTTTGCCAAGTTGGCTGTGAGCTCCAGGAGGAGACCGTTATTTTTCGTCATTCGAGGCCGACTGCGGAACCGGCGCTGGGCGGACGCCAAAGCTCGGCAGGGCCGTGGGCACTTAGAAACTTTTTGCCAAGTTGGCTGTGAGCTCCAGGAGGAGACCGTTATTTTTCGTCATTCGAGGCCGACTGCGGAACCGGCGCTGAGCGGACGCCAAAGCTCGGCAGGGCCGTGGGCACTTAGAAACTTTTTGCCAAGTTGGCTGTGAGCTCCAGGAGGAGACCGTTATTTTTCGTCATTCGAGGCCGACTGCGGAACCGGCGCTGGGCGGACGCCAAAGCTCGGCAGGGCCGTGGGCACTTAGAAACTTTTTGCCAAGTTGGCTGTGAGCTCCAGGAGGAGACCGTTATTTTTCGTCATTCGAGGCCGACTGCGGAACCGGCGCTGGGCGGACGCCAAAGCTCGGCAGGGCCGTGGGCACTTAGAAACTTTTTGCCAAGTTGGCTGTGAGCTCCAGGAGGAGACCGTTATTTTTCGTCATTCGAGGCCGACTGCGGAACCGGCGCTGAGCGGACGCCAAAGCTCGGCAGGGCCGTGGGCACTTAGAAACTTTTTGCCAAGTTGGCTGTGAGCTCCAGGAGGAGACCGTTATTTTTCGTCATTCGAGGCCGACTGCGGAACCGGCGCTGGGCGGACGCCAAAGCTCGGCAGGGCCGTGGGCACTTAGAAACTTTTTGCCAAGTTGGCTGTGAGCTCCAGGAGGAGACCGTTATTTTTCGTCATTCGAGGCCGACTGCGGAACCGGCGCTGAGCGGACGCCAAAGCTCGGCAGGGCCGTGGGCACTTAGAAACTTTTTGCCAAGTTGGCTGTGAGCTCCAGGAGGAGACCGTTATTTTTCGTCATTCGAGGCCGACTGCGGAACCGGCGCTGGGCGGACGCCAAAGCTCGGCAGGGCCGTGGGCACTTAGAAACTTTTTGCCAAGTTGGCTGTGAGCTCCAGGAGGAGACCGTTATTTTTCGTCATTCTAGGCCGGCTGCAGAACCGGCGCGGGTCGGATGCACGAGCCCGCAGAGCCGTGGGCACTTTGCCACTTTTTCGCCACAATTGGCTCTGAGCTCCAGGAGGAGACCGTTATTTTTCGTCATTCTAGGCCGGTTGCAGAACCGGCGCGGCTCGGATGCACGAGCCCGCAGAGCCGTGGGCACTTAGAAAATTTTCAGAGAGGCGACACTTTGCCATTTTTTCAGAGAGGTGACACTTAGTCGTTTTTTCGAAAGTTGACACTTAGCCGTTTTTTCGAAAGTTGACACTTAGTCGTTTTTTCGAAAGTTGACACTTAGTCGTTTTTTTCGCCAAAGTGCCCACCTCCAGCGCGTGCCACGGCGCTTTCCAGGTCTTCTATCCGACCTTGTGCTGTCGAGGACGGCGTGTCCGACGCCGTGGGGAGACCAGCACCATCTCCTCCATACTCGTAAACGAGGTGCTTTGGAAAACGGGGGGAAAGTCGATGAGTACACTGACTACTGGGACCATTTCATTGTACTCTGGCGCACCTGAAGACCAAAAAAGGTACTGCACCTTAGCCCGGGTACCTCACCCCCTGGTACCTCGAGGAGAACTTAGAAAAATTTCGACAAATTTTTGGTGAGCTCCAGGGAGAGAGGCTGATTTTTTGCTTTTTGAGGCCGACCGCCGAACCGGCGCGGGGCGGACTCACAAGCCCCGCAGAGCCGTGGGCACTTAGTCGTTTTTTCGAAAGTTGACACTTAGCCGTTTTTTCGAAAGTTGACACTTAGCCGTTTTTTCGAAAGTCGACACTTAGCCGTTTTTTCGAAAGTTGACACTTAGTCGTTTTTTCGCCGATTTTGCTGGGACCTCCAGGCGAGGACCGGCGTTTTTCGTCTTCCGGGTCCGACCCGGGAACCAGCGCCGAGCGGACACATTCGCTCGCAAGTGCCGTTGGCACTTAGAAAATTTTTCGTTTGTCATGAGCTCCGGGCGGAGACCGGCGTTTTTCGTCTTCCGGGTTCGACCCGGGAACCAGCGCCGAGCGGACACATTCGCTCGCTAGTGCCGTTGGCACTTAGAAAATATTTCGTTTGTCATGAGCTCCGGGCGGAGACCGGCGTTTTTCGTCTTCCGGGTCCGACCCGGGAACCAGCGCCGAGCGGACACATTCGCTCGCTAGTGCCGTTGGCACTTAGAAAATTTTTCGTTTGTCATGAGCTCCGGGCGGAGACCGGCGTTTTTCGTCTTCCGGGTTCGACCCGGGAACCAGCGCCGAGCGGACACATTCGCTCGCTAGTGCCGTTGGCACTTAGAAAATTTTTCGTTTGTCATGAGCTCCGGGCGGAGACCGGCGTTTTTTGTCTTCCGGGTTCGACCCGGGAACCAGCGCCGAGCGGACACATTCGCTCGCTAGTGCCGTTGGCACTTAGAAAATTTTTCGTTTGTCATGAGCTCCGGGCGGAGAGCGGCGTTTTTCGTCTTCCGGGTTCGACCCGGGAACCAGCGCCGAGCGGACACATTCGCTCGCTAGTGCCGTTGGCACTTAGAAAATTTTTCGTTTGTCATGAGCTCCGGGCGGAGAGCGGCGTTTTTCGTCTTCCGGGTTCGACCCGGGAACCAGCGCCGAGCGGACACATTCGCTCGCTAGTGCCGTTGGCACTTAGAAAATTTTTCGTTTGTAATGAGCTCCGGGCGGAGAGCGGCGTTTTTCGTCTTCCGGGTTCGACCCGGGAACCAGCGCCGAGCGGACACATTCGCTCGCTAGTGCCGTTGGCACTTAGAAAATTTTTCGTTTGTCATGAGCTCCGGGCGGAGAGCGGCGTTTTTCGTCTTCCGGGTTCGACCCGGGAACCAGCGCCGAGCGGACACATTCGCTCGCTAGTGCCGTTGGCACTTAGAAAATTTTTCGTTTGTCATGAGCTCCGGGCGGAGAGCGGCGTTTTTCGTCTTCCGGGTTCGACCCGGGAACCAGCGCCGAGCGGACACATTCGCTCGCTAGTGCCGTTGGCACTTAGAAAATTTTTCGTTTGTCATGAGCTCCGGGCGGAGAGCGGCGTTTTTCGTCTTCCGGGTTCGACCCGGGAACCAGCGCCGAGCGGACACATTCGCTCGCTAGTGCCGTTGGCACTTAGAAAATTTTTCGTTTGTCATGAGCTCCGGGCGGAGACCGGCATTTTTCGTCATTCGAGGCCGACGGGGGAACCAGCCGGAGCGGACACGTTTGCTCGGAAGAGCCGTTGGCACTTAGAAAAAATTCCGTGTCTCGTGAGCTCCAGGGGGGACAGGCTGGTTTTATTCATCCGTAGCCGACATGGGAACCAGCGCGGAGCGGATTGGTGTTGCGCTGCCATATACCTCATCTCTCTCAGGAGTCCCCCCCTTATACGTGCCGATGGTGTTTTGGAAAACGGGGGGTAACTGGATGAGTACACTGACTAGTGGGACCAAGTACACTAATAGCCCCTGGTACCTAAAATGGAAGTATAGAGGCCGACTTTCGGGCAAGATCACGCCGGGTTAGGCTTCCAGGACCTCGGCTAAGCAATTTTAACGGGTTGCCCGGTTCTTTTTTGAACCAGCCCGGTTCTTTTTTTTTATCCAGCCCGGTTCTTTTTACACTTCCAGCTGGAGCTCGGGAGCGGCTTTTTGCACAAGATCACGCCGTGTTAGGCTTCCAGGACCTCAGCTAAGCAATTTTAACGGGTCGCCCGGTTCTTTTTTGATCCAGCCCGGTTCTTTTTTTTATCCAGCCTGGTTCTTTTTACACTTCCAGCTGGAGCTCGGGAGCGGCTTTTTGCACAAGAACACGCCGTGTTAGGCTTCCAGGACCTCGGCTAAGCAATTTTAACGGGTTGCCCGGTTCTTTTTTGAACCAGCCCGGTTCTTTTTTTTATCCAGCCCGGTTCTTTTTACACTTCCAGCTGGAGCTCGGGAGCGGCTTTTTGCACAAGAACACGCCGTGTTAGGCTTCCAGGACCTCGGCTAAGCAATTTTAACGGGTCGCCCGGTTCTTTTTTGATCCAGCCCGGTTCTTTTTTTTATCCAGCCTGGTTCTTTTTACACTTCCAGCTGGAGCTCGGGAGCGGCTTTTTGCACAAGATCACGCCGTGTTAGGCTTCCAGGACCTCGGCTAAGCAATTTTAACGGGTCGCCCGGTTCTTTTTTTTATCCAGCCCGGTTCTTTTTTTATCCAGCCCGGTTCTTTTTACACTTCCAGCTGGAGCTCGGGAGCGGCTTTTTGCACAAGATCACGCCGTGTTAGGCTTCCAGGACCTCGGCTAAGCAATTTTAACGGGTCGCCCGGTTCTTTTTTGATCCAGCCCGGTTCTTTTTTTTATCCAGCCTGGTTCTTTTTACACTTCCAGCTGGAGCTCGGGAGCGGCTTTTTGCACAAGAACACGCCGTGTTAGGCTTCCAGGACCTCGGCTAAGCAATTTTAACGGGTCGCCCGGTTCTTTTTTTTATCCAGCCCGGTTCTTTTTTTATCCAGCCCGGTTCTTTTTACACTTCCAGCTGGAGCTCGGGAGCGGCTTTTTGCACAAGATCACGCCGTGTTAGGCTTCCAGGACCTCGGCTAAGCAATTTTAACGGGTCGCCCGGTTCTTTTTTGATCCAGCCCGGTTCTTTTTTTTATCCAGCCCGGTTCTTTTTACACTTCCAGCTGGAGCTTGGGAGCGGCTTTTTGCACAAGAACACGCCGTGTTAGGCTTCCAGGACCTCGGCTAAGCAATTTTAACGGGTCGCCCGGTTCTTTTTTTTATCCAGCCCGGTTCTTTTTTTATCCAGCCCGGTTCTTTTTACACTTCCAGCTGGAGCTCGGGAGCGGCTTTTTGCACAAGATCACGCCGTGTTAGGCTTCCAGGACCTCGGCTAAGCAATTTTAACGGGTCGCCCGGTTCTTTTTTGATCCAGCCCGGTTCTTTTTTTTATCCAGCCTGGTTCTTTTTACACTTCCAGCTGGAGCTCGGGAGCGGCTTTTTGCACAAGAACACGCCGTGTTAGGCTTCCAGGACCTCGGCTAAGCAATTTTAACGGGTCGCCCGGTTCTTTTTTTTATCCAGCCCGGTTCTTTTTTTATCCAGCCCGGTTCTTTTTACACTTCCAGCTGGAGCTCGGGAGCGGCTTTTTGCACAAGATCACGCCGTGTTAGGCTTCCAGGACCTCGGCTAAGCAATTTTAACGGGTCGCCCGGTTCTTTTTTGATCCAGCCCGGTTCTTTTTTTTATCCAGCCCGGTTCTTTTTACACTTCCAGCTGGAGCTTGGGAGCGGCTTTTTGCACAAGAACACGCCGTGTTAGGCTTCCAGGACCTCGGCTAAGCAATTTTAACGGGTCGCCCGGTTCTTTTTTGATCCAGCCCGGTTCTTTTTTTATCCAGCCCGGTTCTTTTCACACTTCCAGCTGGAGCTCGGCAGCGGCTATTTGCACAAGATCACGCCGGGTTAGGCTTCCAGGACCTCGGCTAAGCAATTTTAACGGGTCGCCCGGTTCTTTTTTGATCCAGCCCGGTTCTTTTTTTATCCAGCCCGGTTCTTTTTACACTTCCAGCTGGAGCTCGGGAGCGGCTTTTTGCACAAGATCACGCCGTGTTAGGCTTCCAGGACCTCGGCTAAGCAATTTTAACGGGTCGCCCGGTTCTTTTTTGATCCAGCCCGGTTCTTTTTTTATCCAGCCCGGTTCTTTTTACACTTCCAGCTGGAGCTCGGGAGCGGTTTTTTGCACAAGATCACGCCGTGTTAGGCTTCCAGGACCTCGGCTAAGCAATTTTAACGGGCCGCCCGGTTCTTTTTTGATCCAGCCCGGTTCTTTTTTGATCCAGCCCGGTTCTTTTTCCACTTCCAGCTGGAGCTCAGCAGCGGCTTTTTGCACAAGATCACGCCGGGTTAGGCTTCCAGGACCTCGGCTAAGCACTTCTAACGGGTCGCCCGGTTCTTTTTTTGAACCAGCCCGGTTCTTTTTACACTTCCAGCTGGAGCTCAGCAGCGGCTTTTTGCACAAGATCACGCCGGGTTAGGGTTCCAGGACCTCGGCTAAGCAATTTTAACGGGCCGCCCGGTTCTTTTTTTGATCCAGCCCGGTTCTTTTTACACTTCCAGCTGGAGCTCAGCAGCGGCTTTTTGCACAAGATCACGCCGGGTTAGGCTTCCAGGACCTCGGCTAAGCACTTCTAACGGGCCCTGGTCCACCCCTGCCAGCGCATTTCAAAACTTGGCATTAATTTCGACCTAAGAGACTGATTTTTTTCTACCACTTGGGCGGCCTTTTGCACCCAGAACACCCGCACCGGCACCATAAATTCGAAGGGTGCCGAGTGCGTCGGCGCAGATTCTGCGACGGAGTGACACTTCCCTCTTGTGGACATTCGGCGGTAGGTGAAATGCGCACTCGGTCTTCTCTTTTCTTTTCCTTCCAGTGAAACTTTGGCAACATTCTGCGAGCTGCTGGCTTCCAGAACCTCGGCCAAGCAGGTGGAGGATTTTTTTCCACTTCCAGCTGGAGGTGAGGAGGGACTTTTTGGGCAAGATCACGCCGACTTAGCAAGCAAGGTGGAAGTGCCAGCATGCAGTGGCTGGAAGTGTGGATGTGGAGCTCCAGCACCCTCCCTGCCTATGGAAGTGTGGAGCTCCAGCACCCTCCCTGCCTATGGAAGTGTGGAGCTCCAGCACCCTCCCTGCCTATGGAAGTGTGGAGCTCCAGCACCCTCCCTGCCTATGGAAGTGTGGAGCTCCAGCACCCTCCCTGCCTATGGAAGTGTGGAGCTCCAGCACCCCTCCCTGCCTATGGAAGTGTGGAGCTCCAGCACCCTCCCTGCCTATGGAAGTGTGGAGCTCCAGCACCCTCCCTGCCTATGGAAGTGTGGAGCTCCAGCACCCTCCCTTGCCTATGGAAGTGTGGAGCTCCAGCACCCTCCCTGCCTATGGAAGTGTGGAGCTCCAGCACCCTCCCTGCCTATGGAAGTGTGGAGCTCCAGCACCCTCCTGCCTATGGAAGTGTGGAGCTCCAGCACCCTCCCTGCCTATGGAAGTGTGGAGCTCCAGCACCCTCCCTGCCTATGGAAGTGTGGAGCTCCAGCACCCTCCCTGCCTATGGAAGTGTGGAGCTCCAGCACCCTCCCTGCCTATGGAAGTGTGGAGCTCCAGCACCCTCCCTGCCTATGGAAGTGTGGAGCTCCAGCACCCTCCCTGCCTATGGAAGTGTGGAGCTCCAGCACCCTCCCTGCCTATGGAAGTGTGGAGCTCCAGCACCCTCCCTGCCTATGGAAGTGTGGAGCTCAGCCACCCTCCCTGCCTATGGAAGTGTGGAGCTCCAGCACCCTCCCTGCCTATGGAAGTGTGGAGCTCCAGCACCCTCCCTGCCTATGGAAGTGTGGAGCTCCAGCACCCTCCCTGCCTATGGAAGTGTGGAGCTCCAGCACCCTCCCTGCCTATGGAAGTGTGGAGCTCCAGCACCCTCCCTGCCTATGGAAGTGTGGAGCTCCAGCACCCTCCCTGCCTATGGAAGTGTGGAGCTCCAGCACCCTCCCTGCCTATGGAAGTGTGGAGCTCCAGCACCCTCCCTGCCTATGGAAGTGTGGAGCTCCAGCACCCTCCCTGCCTATGGAAGTGTGGAGCTCCAGCACCCTCCCTGCCTATGGAAGTGTGGAGCTCCAGCACCCTCCCTGCCTATGGAAGTGTGGAGCTCCAGCACCCTCCCTGCCTATGGAAGTGTGGAGCTCCAGCACCCTCCCTGCCTATGGAAGTGTGGAGCTCCAGCACCCTCCCTGCCTATGGAAGTGTGGAGCTCCAGCACCCTCCCTGCCTATGGAAGTGTGGAGCTCCAGCACCCTCCCTGCCTATGGAAGTGTGGAGCTCCAGCACCCTCCCTGCCTATGGAAGTGTGGAGCTCCAGCACCCTCCCTGCCTATGGAAGTGTGGAGCTCCAGCACCCTCCCTGCCTATGGAAGTGTGGAGCTCCAGCACCCTCCTGCCTATGGAAGTGTGGAGCTCCAGCACCCTCCCTGCCTATGGAAGTGTGGAGCTCCAGCACCCTCCCTGCCTATGGAAGTGTGGAGGCTCCAGCACCCTCCCTGCCTATGGAAGTGTGGAGCTCCAGCACCCTCCCTGCCTATGGAAGTGTGGAGCTCCAGCACCCTCCCTGCCTATGGAAGTGTGGAGCTCCAGCACCCTCCCTGCCTATGGAAGTGTGGAGCTCCAGCACCCTCCCTGCCTATGGAAGTGTGGAGCTCCAGCACCCTCCCTGCCTATGGAAGTGTGGAGCTCCAGCACCCTCCCTGCCTATGGAAGTGTGGAGCTCCAGCACCCTCCCTGCCTATGGAAGTGTGGAGCTCCAGCACCCTCCCTGCCTATGGAAGTGTGGAGCTCCAGCACCCTCCCTGCCTATGGAAAGTGTGGAGCTCCAGCACCCTCCCTGCCTATGGAAGTGTGGAGCTCCAGCACCCTCCCTGCCTATGGAAGTGTGGAGCTCCAGCACCCTCCCTGCCTATGGAAGTGTGGAGCTCCAGCACCCTCCCTGCCTATGGAAGTGTGGAGCTCCAGCACCCTCCCTGCCTATGGAAGTGTGGAGCTCCAGCACCCTCCCTGCCTATGGAAGTGTGGAGCTCCAGCACCCTCCCTGCCTATGGAAGTGTGGAGCTCCAGCACCCTCCCTGCCTATGGAAGTGTGGAGCTCCAGCACCCTCCCTGCCTATGGAAGTGTGGAGCTCCAGCACCCTCCCTGCCTATGGAAGTGTGGAGCTCCAGCACCCTCCCTGCCTATGGAAGTGTGGAGCTCCAGCACCCTCCCTGCCTATGGAAGTGTGGAGCTCCAGCACCCTCCCTGCCTATGGAAGTGTGGAGCTCCAGCACCCTCCCTGCCTATGGAAGTGTGGAGCTCCAGCACCCTCCCTGCCTATGGAAGTGTGGAGCTCCAGCACCCTCCCTGCCTATGGAAGTGTGGAGCTCCAGCACCCTCCCTGCCTATGGAAGTGTGGAGCTCCAGCACCCTCCCTGCCTATGGAAGTGTGGAGCTCCAGCACCCTCCCTGCCTATGGAAGTGTGGAGCTCCAGCACCCTCCCTGCCTATGGAAGTGTGGAGCTCCAGCACCCTCCCTGCCTATGGAAGTGTGGAGCTCCAGCACCCTCCCTGCCTATGGAAGTGTGGAGCTCCAGCACCCTCCCTGCCTATGGAAGTGTGGAGCTCCAGCACCCTCCCTGCCTATGGAAGTGTGGAGCTCCAGCACCCTCCCTGCCTATGGAAGTGTGGAGCTCCAGCACCCTCCCTGCCTATGGAAGTGTGGAGCTCCAGCACCCTCCCTGCCTATGGAAGTGTGGAGCTCCAGCACCCTCCCTGCCTATGGAAGTGTGGAGCTCCAGCACCCTCCCTGCCTATGGAAGTGTGGAGCTCCAGCACCCTCCCTGCCTATGGAAGTGTGGAGCTCCAGCACCCTCCCTGCCTATGGAAGTGTGGAGCTCCAGCACCCTCCTGCCTATGGAAGTGTGTGAGCTCTCAGCACCCTCCCTGCCTATGGAAGTGTGGAGCTCCAGCACCCTCCCTGCCTATGGAAGTGTGGAGCTCCAGCACCCTCCCTGCCTATGGAAGGTGTGGAGCTCCAGCACCCTCCCTGCCTATGGAAGTGTGGAGCTCCAGCACCCTCCCTGCCTATGGAAGTGTGGAGCTCCAGCACCCTCCCTGCCTATGGAAGTGTGGAGCTCCAGCACCCTCCCTGCCTATGGAAGTGTGGAGCTCCAGCACCCTCCCTGCCTATGGAAGTGTGGAGCTCCAGCACCCTCCCTGCCTATGGAAGTGTGGAGCTCCAGCACCCTCCCTGCCTATGGAAGAGCCACCTCCGCGGGCATGCTGCTCAACCACGCCGGCCCAGAGTTCCAGCCGCTCGGCTACACTCTCTCACCAAGCCCCGCCTGGAGCTCCCCAGCCCACCCCTGGTACCTCAACTACCGAGGCCAGCCGCTCGACCAGGCCGGCCCAGAGTTCCAGCCGCTCGGCTTCACTCTCTCACAAGCCCCGCCTGGAGCTCCCCAGCCCGCCCCTGGTACCTCAACTACCGAGGCCAGCCCGCTCGACCAGGCCGGCCGAGAGTTCCAGCCGCTCGGCTTCACTCTCTCACAAGACCCGCCTGGAGCTCCCCGCCCCACCCCTGTACCTCAACTACCGAGGGCCAGCCGCTCGACCACGCCGGCGCAGAGTTCCAGCCGCTCGGATAAGCTCTGTCACTCACCCGCCGCGCAGCACCGGTAACGGGGAAATGTCGCCGCCTTGTGGACACGCCGTTGTAAATGAATGGGCTTTCGCAACTTAGTGCAATTTTAGCCAACTCTCTGACTGGAGCTATGGAAGTATGGAGCTATGGAGCCACCAGCCACCCAGGCTGGAGCTATGGAGCTATGGAGCTCTGGTGCTATGGAGCTATGGAGCTCTGGTGCTATGGAGCCCTGGAGCTATGGAGCCCTGGAGCTATGGAGCTATGGAGCTCTGGTGCTATGGAGCTATGGAGCTCTGGTGCTATGGAGCTATGGAGCTCTGGTGCTATGGAGCTATGGAGCTCTGGTGCTTATGGAGCTATGGAGCTCTGGTGCTATGG